>NC_051179.1:24477199-24687198 GCF_013339695.2 Rhipicephalus sanguineus
GACGCATTACAAAGCACTCAAGCATATTATTGATCATCGTCATATGCATTATCATCATCATCAGCCACATCATCGACAAAGTGTGGAGCTGCGTAGGTGCGCGCACTTTGTTGCATACGCTTAGTGGCTACTCGATACTTCACAAAATGATGATCCATGGCGTAGTAGGGCACTTCGCAACTGTACTAGAAGTAGGCGTTGTAGGACAGTTTAAAACGGCCAACGTTACGCGCGCAGGCGTTCCCTTCCTCGCGGCGTGATTGAGCTGTCCAACGAGAAGCCAAGCGTGGCAGTCGAATGAGAAGACAATGCGAAGGGTGCCCGATGACGCGTTATTGCATTCTACTCTCGAAGGCGAAGTTCAAGCGCCCTTCAAGTTTTCAGCTTATTGACGTTTCTCTCTCTTTTATTTACGCTGTCGCACGAAGTTCCCGGCGAGCCTTCATATCTAGTTCACGTTGTTCGTTGATTGATTAACCGATTCATTCATTCATTCATTCATTCATTCATTCATTCATTCATTCATTCATTCATTCATTCATTCATTCATTCGTTGGTTTTTGATCTGTTTGTTTGCTTTTTTATACCCTCTGAGCTCATGACTAGACGATAATGTCTTGGTCATGACATGAATAACGTAAAAATCCTGTTGCGTACATCGTCAAACCCTTTCCTCCAGACACGTGTGGCACATACCCGTACCCCCCCCCCCCCCTGCTCCCGTTGGTCCAGTCCGAAAAAAAAAAACTCCGCAATGGATGCAAAAATGAAAATGAAGCGATGACGTGTTTCTAACAAAGGCCTGCCATTGGTGTCCAGCTTTCAGGGGGTCCAAGTGGGGAGTAAGAAGTTCTTTGCATGCAATATCAAGGGTCCTTGGTGGTCATTATCGTTAAAAAACAGGCGTATCCAGAACCCTACACATTAAAAAAATGACGTGAAAGGTCTGAATGAGTAAACGTATGGAGCAGAATTGGCGCCCCCTTCTGATATTTAGGAGGGGGGGGGCGGACGCACCCCTGCCTCCCCCCCCCCCCGACCCCTCTAGCGCACGCCTGTGAACTCACCCAAGCTTCCGTGCTTTTAAGGAAAGCTCAATGCTTATCTTGCAAGTTGTGCACCGTGCGTACGAAACGAGGCAAACGAGTCACGCAGACGTTGATGGCCCTGAGGTGATTCGATTACGTCACAGATTACGCAGTCATATAGGCGTAGTAAACGCGTACGAGACGAGACGTTTCAATAGTAGATTGTTGATGTACAACAGGAAGAGTGACTGGCCAAACACGGAGTCAAAAATCCTGCGGAACGCCTGATGGCACCTTAATGGCAACGGAATCGATGATGTCAAATGTTAACGAACTGAGAGCGATGACGCATAAAGCTAGAAATTCCGGACGTTAAAGGAGCGTTATACTTAGAATATCATTTACATATCATTTACATATCATATCATATCATACTTAGAATATCATTTACATATCATATCATTTTTTTGCAAATATTTATGACATTACAGGCGACGTAGCCAACATTATCATGCGCACGTTATCGAAGCGCTCTTTTAAGCACTCATTTTGCTATTAATTCACTTATATATCCTTCTGTCTGACATGGAATTTCCTCTCAAGCTGTGTGCAAAACACAGTGCGTATTTTACACATTGTGCGAAACATTGCGTCCTACGTTGTGCAAAACAACTAATGAAACCAACAGACAAGCCGAGGAAAGCATAAAAACATCATTTGTTGTGTCTTTTTAAGTGCAGTGCAATGATTTTGACCTAAATTGAAAGGGATTACGTCGAAGAAAAAATCGCGCTTTCGTTCAGTGGGATCTGAACCCACAGCCTTCGAACTAGGCGTCCGATGCTCTAACCATTGAGCTACGACAGAGGGCACTCCCTAGTCCACTTTCGATATTTCGTATAATAGGGGATGTGCGAATATTCGAAAATTTCGAATAGCAAATCGAATAGCGTTCTATTCGACTCGGTACTCGAATTTAATAGTAAATATTCGAAATACCGAATATTTCTCGAATAGTTTTCGAATAATCAGCAACGACGAAAAAATGCTCGAAGGAATGAGACGCGGGAACAGCGAGGGGTAACTTTTCTTGTCATCATCGAATTACCCAGATGCATGCAGCCCATGTACTTACGGCACTATTAATGGCATATTGATCACGTTATGAAGGCGTTTTGCTTAAGATTTGCTTAAGACGCAACAGTGCTCAAGATTTTGCTTAAGACGCAACAGTGTCAGCAATCAACTACCTTCACTATGACATTCATGGTGAAGTTAACTCATGAAAACTGCTTAATATTTATCTATCAGTTTTATTTAAAAACTGTTGACAAAGTACCACCTTAAATACTGTAGTCACTGCTATATTTCAGCTTGCAGTTACAAAGTATTTCGAAGGCTCTAGATGCTGTGGTATTTTTCGTCGGTTAAAAGTAATCGTAACGTTCCTTTGTTAAAGCTTGTAAATATTTGTTTCAAATAAAATGTTGTGGAATTCTTGAGCTGTTTTGAAAATTGTCACCTTATCAGACTAGGGCGGCTTTGAAAATTGTTGCCTTACTATTCGAAAACTACTCGAATAGTATTCAATTCGTGTTCGTATTCGATTCGTATTCTATTCGGTTTTAAAATTCACTATTCGCACATCCCTAGGTATTTCGCGTAATTTGAAGGTTGCGGGTTCGGATTCCACCGACGGAAAGGGTAATTTTTCTTCCACTCTAATTCCTTTCAATTCAGGTCAAAATCAGTAGCATAGCCAGAATTTTTTTCTGGGGGGGTGGGGGGGGTGGAGTGTTTGATTATACTTTATGTATGTTCGTGCATGCGTTTGTATGTGTGCGCGTATATATAAACATGCAAAATCGAAAATTTTTGGGGAAGGGGGTTTACTCCCCCCCCCCCCCCCTGGCTACGTCCCTTGTCAAAATCATTACACTACAGTTAAAAGACAGCAAATCACGTCGCTTATGCTTTCCTTGGCTTGATTGTCTGTTAGTTTCATTAGTTGTGTATAAAATAGAAAAAACGAGGACCTCGAAAAATTCTCCTTCTTTGCAAAACTAGTAATTCCATACAACTGATAGCACCCACACTGTCCAAGTTTTTCGAACACCTTATATTACACCGGTATACGTGTAACATGCTAAGTGGCGCAGCGTAAAGCCAGACATAGGGACAAGTAAAAGACGAGGACAAATAAGCGATTCTGTACATGTATATTCTTATCAACCTCGCTTCGCAGTGAGGTCCGCTTAGCATTACGGAAAACCATCTGACCCCCTTAACACTATGCCTTCTATGTGAAACATGTCGTGCAGATAAGAGTACAGAGATTCAAGTTCATGCGGTTCTCTTGTGGTTACTTAAAAGGACTATACACAAAACGTGTATATAATGTAACCGTATTGGAATGTAATATTGGAGCGCGTAGCAGTAGTGCTCCTTGAGTCCCGAAACTGTATGTTTCCGAACGACATTCGTAGGCGAGCAATTCTTTTATTTGTGACTCAGTGTTTCCGAACAGCGTAGCTTAAATTTACGTTTTTATTCCCGCGTAGACCCGCATACACGACTGTCATGCATGTACACGCTAAAAGAGCGTGCACTGCGTGTTTGTGCTTGGCTGTGTCCACTCGACCTTCTCAACTGAATTGAATGTCCATGCACAGAGAGTGAAAGAGAAAGAAAGACATGCCATGCATGGTGCATGCACACTACACGTACACACTGAAAGACAGGGGCCAGGCGGTAAATGACAGGGAAACAGAAGGTAAGTATACTGCAACATGAGCGACATATGCTAGCATAGCGTTCTTTCATGACAGCACTATATACCTAAGCTACCTAAGCGTCAGCCTACTAATTTATTTCGACTTACTTTATTTCGTCTTCTTTTCGCTTCACTTCAAATGCCAAAACAGCAGCAAGTCTCGAATGCAGCAGTGCTTGACATATGCAGCTGCAGTTTTCAGTGAAAATACTATCACCCCCCCATCTCTCTCTACATGGACATTCAATTCAGTCGAGAAGGTTGAAAGAACACAGCAAAGCACGAGCAAGCCGCGTAAGCACTTTGCCGGGGTCGCCGGCGCCGGGCACGGGAAATGTGCACGCACGTCGAACAACAAACACGGGCGAACGGGACACAAGCGACGTCACTGCTTTGTGTCGATCACGTCACACGCGTCAGCATGACCCCGGCCGCATTGAGTGCCGGCGGCGCGCGGCACGAGATGGTCCGTTCGACCGAGAATTTCGCAACGACAACGACAGTGCTTCACGTCGATGTTCGGCTGCGTCCTCTGCCGGCGCCTCTCGCCGCTCTCAAGTCTATAAAGCTATGGCGAAAGTACAATTCATGGGGGAGTAGGCGAGAGAATAAAAAAGAAAGAGAGATGGAAAGGGGAATGCCACGTCATCAGATCCGTACAGCATTTTCGAAAAGGCTTGAATGTAGGAGAGGTACGTAGTAGAGGCCTACAGGAAAAAAAAATGTAATGTTCAGGTTTCTTCACCCTATTTGTCACTTCATTGCTTTGTTGTTTAAAAGTAGTTAACAAATCTCAGAGTGTCGCCGGAGAGCGCTTAGCTACAAAGGTTCTGACGAAAGCTCTCCTAACTTTCATAAATCATCTCGGTTTCTATAGCCGATTAATGCAAACTTTTCGGGGCAATTCTTTGTTGCATCGACCACTAAAGTCTCCGGTGGAGGGAACGGACAAGATAGACTTTCCTATATTGCATATTGCTACGACGCATGCTGTGTATAGAGGTGGTTATGAGTTTGTCTTGGCAACACTCCAGCTCCTGCTGGCGTGAACTTGAAGCGAAGTCCATGACAGTTCTTTTTTTTTTTAATTCTCCCCCACTTTTGGAATCAGGCTACCGTACCCGCGAATGTAAATTGAAACCTCGTGCTCATATCACGTGCAAGGATATTTTTATATTTTTCTTCTTCGTTTCAAGCTGCCGCGCTTCGCTTTCTCCTTGTGCATGGTATCGTCTGCTAACTCTTCTTAAGCCTCATGCGAAAGCAGGCGACGGAAAATAAAGTTGCGCTAATGGATATGCGCCATGCCTATATAGGCATGGTGCATATCCTATATAGGCGCGGCGCATACCTGTATAGGGCCCTCCGACACTGCACGGAATTAGTGAAATCCCGAGTGTTGTTCAGGTGGCGGGCAATCGATTGAAAAGTAAGGCCTTCTCTCTCTCTCTCTCTCCACAAGTTCCCTCCTCCGTCGCACCTTGATTCGAAACGGGCGGTCCTGCAAAATGCCGCCTTTAAATCGCGCAAATCCCACGCCCTTCTTTCTTTCCTTCTTCATCTCGCTCTCCGATATATAGAGAGCAGTCAACAATGCCTTCTCCGTGCTTTATACATACGCACGCACAAACTTCGATCTTGTCTCGCCAGCGCCGGACATGCGTTCGTCGGCGATCTTTTACACCTTGACCTTTGGCGCACCTTGACGTGCGCTATTAAATACCGGGGGGCTTCTTAGCAAGCTGAGCGTGAAATGGCACTGGTTCTGGGAATTAGCGAACGTACGTACATAGAATGAACTGGAGCGGATTGTATCGCGTACTTTTCGAGAGACAGCCAATCAGAGATGAGGAAGGTTAGATGACGTATATACGCGCGATTGTATCTGCGCTGATGATCCCCAGCGGATTACTGGCCGGGGCTGTAGCTACGTGTAAAAGGCAGAAAAAAAAAGAAAAGTGTAATATGAAAAGCCTGACGGTAACTTTTCATCTTTACGTCAAATACAACTCCGAATTTTAATTGCAACGAATGGTAGGAAGCTGAATCGCAAAGTAACGCGATGCATGCGTCATTATTCTAGAATCTGGCAGAAAATTCGCCAAGTTCGCAAATGTCAGTGTTTCCAGTTGTTGGATGGAGAAATATGGGATGAAAAGGGCAATACACGCTAAGATGCACGCGCTACATATATGACTTCGTGAGGTCACAGCAAGAATGTCAGTAACCTACAATTTTAAAAAACTGGAATTGCAGATATTGCTGCGATGTGTGCCGACGTTGGACGTTGATATATACGTTAACGATATGACATTTTTCTCTGTCTGCGTTCGTAAGTTTTCTTGTTAACTAGTGCATGATAACGCATGTGCAGATGCATGCATAAGACTTCATTCTGGACAAAATATTAATGAGAACTAACAGACAATAATGCCAAGGAAAGTATAGGGGATGTTATGTGTAGCAATTAGGATATAAATGTGAAGAAAGCAAAGTGGACGAAAAGATAACTTGCCGCCGGCAGGAATCGAACCTGCGACCTTCGAATAACGCGTCCGGTTCTCTACCACTGAGCTACGGCGGAGGCCATCCTCTCGTCTACTTTACGGGGTATATATGGGCATTTAAACCTAGGAGTGTTAGTCAGCGCCGATCGCAGCCATGGCGGCCAGTGTGGAACACTTTTTCTGCCTGTTGGCGTCACGTAGCACGTCATCTTTTCACGAGCCGGCAGCTGACCAATAATCCCTCGCATACTACCTGGAAGCATCAAGTCTGCCAGAACGAGACCCTCGCTATGAAGGAAGGAAAGAAGATGACTTTTAAGCGCTCGTTTTTCTTTGTTAGACACAATATAATGAGAACTAACAGAAAACAATGCCAAGGAAAGTATATGAGATATAATTTGTAGCAATTAGGTCATAAATGTGAAGAAAGCAAAGTGGACGAAAAGATAACTTGCCGCCGGCAGGGACCGAACCTAGCGACCTTCGGCCGGTCCCTGCCGGCGGCAAGTTATCTTCACATGGGCGCCGCCACATTATAGGTTGTTAAACGAATGTTTTCTTAACTTTGTGTGTCGTGACGTGAAATTAACAAGGTCGTGAAGCGTCGAATGCACCAACCCAACAGTTTTCATGGGTCTACATTAGCACGCTTATTTGTTAAAGATAAAAGAAACGGCAAGGTCAACAGCGCAATGTGGCGGCACCGAAACCCATCCGTAAGAGAGTCTTAGAGCACCCTGGGAGTTCTTACTGCATGACAAGAAATACTAATAGGGTGCGGTGTATAAGAACAATCACTTTTCTCTTATCTGAACGTATTGTAGCGGGGTTGCAGCTATGACTGTGGGGAGGTGTGCGAAGAAGAGGCAGACGACGTGTCGGTGTTCTGAGAATACACAACCGCCATCTTGACTGCTGGACTATTCCATATTGTAAATAAGTTAAATATATTCGTAACATTTTGGTGGTGGTGCTGGGTACTACGCAAGACGGAACTCCGCAGCGGACGTGTCCTCGACAGCCTCAATATGTCAACAGAAAGCAACTCTGCTGCTGCCGCTTCGACCGCGACTCCGGTACAACCGGTACAGCCGGTACAGCCGGTCGTATTGACTCAACCGCGCGATCCCGGTAACTTCTGCGGCACCGACCACGTTGACGTCGATGACTGGATTGCGAAGTACGAGCGGTTTGCAGCGGTCTACAGGTGGGACCCTACAATGATGCTCGCCAATGTTGACTTCTATCTCTGCGGAACAGCAGGCGCGTGGTTTCAAGCTCATGAAGCTGACTTAACAAGTTGGGATGCCTGTAAACAGAAGCTTCGCGACCTATTTGGTAGAGCCGTCGGACGCCAGCGGGCCGCTTCTAAAGAACTCTCCTGTCGGGCACAAACTTCCACCGAATCATACGTCTCCTACATCCTTGACGTCCTGGCCCTTTGCCGTCGTGTCGACACCAACATGTCAGAGAGTGACAAAGTAAGCCATTTGCTCAAGGGAATTGCGGATGACGCTTTTAATTTACTTGTGTCTAAAGACTGCTCAACCGTGGACGACATCATCAAAGAGTGCCGCCGGTTCGAAGAGCTGAAGAGTCGCCGCATTGCCCAGCATTTCATGCGACTTCCGAACACGGCCGCTACATCATCCTGCGAGGACCTTCAGCCGCCATGCGGTCAACTGCCTGCCAACGAGAGCGTAGTTCGCATCGTGCGCCGAGAAATCGAGGCGGCGTCGCCACCATCTTTCCTGACGCGGCCATCTGATGATCCTCGACCAACGATCTCGTTGATCCAGCAGGTTGTGAGGGAGGAGCTTGCAAATGTCGGACTGCAGCCGGTATGTTCGTTGACGGAACCTCGTGTCAGTTCTATAACGCCTCCTCGTGCACCGGAAATGTTGCGCCGCTATCGTGACCCTGCCCAGTGGAGAACGCAGGACGACAAGCCGATCTGCTTTCGTTGCCACGGTGTAGGACATATTTCCCGCTACTGTCGTTCTCGCACCTTTCCATCTCGCTCGTTTGCTGGCTATCGACGTGACGACAACCACCGGCCCCTGCAGTTTCCCGCTCGTGACGGTGGACCATACGATGAGGCTCCTACGACATCGGTCCGACGCTCCAGCCGTTCGCCGTCCCCACACGATCGTCGCTCCCGGTCACCTCAGCCCCGTCGCCATTCGTCGCCTCGCCCTACTGGACGTCCATACTCGGAAAACTGAGCAATGCAGCTCCCGGAGGTGATGCTGCATTCGACCCCCGACCTGAAAACCCTCTGCTGACCCTCACTACGGACCAGAATCTACTTGCTGTGGAAGTGGATGGCCTGCCTGTTACTGCCCTCATTGATACCGGCGCACATATTTCTATTATGAGCTCTGATCTCCGTGCACGATTAAATAAGGTCCTTACGCCGCCCGAGTCCCTATTTGTACGTGTCGCTAGTGGGGGAACTCCGGCTGTACTCGGAATGTGCACGGCACGTGTGAGGTTCTCCGACCGCCAGACGTCCGTTCTGTTTCATGTTCTCGCTCATTGTCCTCATGATGTCATCCTCGGACTCGATTTCTTGTCTGACCACTCTGCATGCTGTCATTGACTGCTCGGCCGGTGTTGTACAACTTGACTTGCCTGCGTCCGCCGACGTGTCGGAGGTGGTTCAGACGAAACTTTCGTGTGCTGAGGCTGTTCGTCTGCCACCACAAGCCCTAACTTGCGTCGCTGTTGAACCATATCCCAGTGTACCGGATGGGGATTACGTGGTCTCTCCCTCTCCCAGTGTTCTACTGGCCCGCAACGTCTCCTCTCCGTACACAGTTGTAACTATTACAGCGAACAAGACGTGCCTTCCTCTTCTGAACTTCGGATTGAGCCCTCAAGTCCTACCACAAGGCATTGCTCTCGCTACTCTGTCACCGTCGTACGAGTGCCAGATCTCATCGGTGTCACCCGAACTGCCCGCTGTCGTCTCTCCAAACCCGCATAGAGTCGACGCAGTCACCTCTTCTACACTGCACAAGAACATAACCAAGATGATTGCCTTAGACCTTTTGCCCTCTCAAGTTAAAGACCTCAGTGATCTCCTTATGACCTACTCTGACATATTTGACTTTGACGGTAGGCCCTTAGGTCAAACCTCGCAAGTCAAGCACCGCATAGATACCGGTGATGCAGCTCCAATTCACAGGCGTCCTTACCGAGTTTCACCATCAGAGCGCCAAGTTATTCAACAGGAGGTCGACAAGATGCTCACAAAAGGCATTATTGAGCCTTCTTCGAGTCCGTGGGCTTCCCCTGTAGTCTTAGTTAAAAAGAAAGACAACACCTGGCGTTTCTGCGTGGATTACCGGCATTTAAACAAGATCACCAAGAAGGATGTCTACCCGCTTCCTCGTATCGATGACGCCTTGGACTGCCTTCATGGTGCTACCTATTTTTCTTCGATAGACCTACGCTCTGGTTACTGGCAAATCGCCGTAGACGACCTCGACCGTGAGAAGACCGCCTTTGTAACGCCTGACGCTCTCTACCAATTCAGAGTCATGCCGTTCGGTTTGTGCAATGCGCCGGCCACGTTCGAGCGGATGATGGACACACTTTTGCGCAGCTTTAAATGGTCTATCTGCCTTTGTTATTTGGACGACGTCATTGTATTTGCTCCCACCTTTGAGTCTCACCTCGACCGACTTTCGTCTATTCTTTCCGTGTTTCGTGCGGCTGGGCTACAACTTAATTCATCGAAGTGCCACTTTGGCCATCGCCAAGTTGCTATTCTAGGGCATCTCGTCGACTCATCTGGCATCCGACCCGATCCCGACAAAGTTCGCGCTGTCCTCGATTTTCCCGTACCAACTTGTGCCAAAGACGTTCGAAGTTTTGTGGGCCTATGCTCATATTTCCGACGATTCGTCAGAAACTTCGCAGATATTGCGCGCCCCCTCACTGACCTTCTCAAGAAGGATGTGCCATTTTGGTGGGGTCCTGACCAAGCCAGTGCTTTTTCCCGCCTCATTGCGCTGCTCACCACACCGCCGATCCTCGCCCACTTCGACGCGTCCGCTCGAACCGAGGTCCGCACCGACGCTAGTGGTTACGGCATTGGCGCTGTGTTAGCCCAGCGTCAATCCGGTCATGATAGAGTTCTTGCGTATGCCAGCCGGCTCCTTTCTCCTGCCGAACGCAATTACTCTATATTACTGAGCGCGAGTGCCTGGCGCTTGTATGGGCAGTTGGTAAATTCCGCCCCTATTTATATGGTCGCCCTTTCACCGTTACCACAGACCACCACGCTCTATGCTGGCTTTCAGCACTCAAAGATCCAACAGGGCGCCTAGCTCGTTGGGCTCTGCGCCTCCAGGAATTCACGTACACAGTGGTCTACAAGTCCGGCCGTCTACACCAAGACGCCGACTGCCTTTCTCGGTACCCCGTCGACGATCCAGACCTCGTAACGGATGACACGTCCATCTGTATTTCCTCGCTCTCCGCTTTCGGCAACATCGGTGACGAGCAACAGCGTGACGCGTCCCTACGAGATCTAATCACCCGCCTGAATACTGACTCGACGGACAGTTCGCTTCGCATGTTCGTCATCATCACGTCGCACTTTAAGTATATGGCACACGAACCATTGTCCAGGTCCCAAGTACTGGTAACATATGAGCATTTGAAGCGAACATCGACTATAGCGGAGTTGCTTTTTGTGTCAGGTGCGACTTCGTTATAACGACGTTCGCCTGTACTTGTTCCTTTTGCTGAACTTTTGACGTGTCAAACTTATATCGCGTTTTTGCATTCGGGTACAAACATTCTTGCATGTTTACTCGCCACGGTGATCTAGCGGTTATGGTACTCGACTGCTTACCCGATGGTCGCGGGCAGTGGCGTAGCCTGGGGGGGGGGGGGGGGGGGGGGGGGGGGGGGGACCAGGCCCGTGCTCCCTCCCTCCCCCCCCCCCCCCCGGAATTTTTATTTTGCCATGGCATACAGAGCTCGAAATGACACCCGATCACATTTACCTGCTCGACCCCCGCTTCAGATCAAGGAGGTGCCCCCCCCCCCCCCCCGAAAAAAATTTCTAGCTACGCCCCTGGTCGCGGGATGGAGGTAAAATGGCAGAGGAGGCAAAATGGTGCTTAGATTTAGGTGCACGAACCAAAGAAATTTCTGGAGCCATCGACTACGGCGTCTCTCATAATCATATCCCGGTTTTCCGACATAAAACCGCATCAAATAATATAACTCTTGCATCCATGGTTAGTCTTTTTTTCTTTTTTTTTTCAAATTGCGCCGAGGATGTACCTCGTGATATATTTGGCTTCGCGTTATAGGCAGTTCTTCACGGTATACTGCAAAATAAATGTGTCCTTTTAAAAAGACCCCACCCCCCTCTTCTAAGTAGTACGTATAACAGACCGCAAAGACGTCATTTCGTTTCAGTTTGCCATATTGCTCGCGTTATTCTTGGCGGTAACGCAACATCAAGGCACGGAAGCGACTTGGAATTTGCGGGGGAAAAGAGAACGATGTGTTGCGGGAAAGTATCAAGAAAGAATAACGGAATAAACTTTTTACCCCCCCTCCCCTCCTTTCGCTCTTTTTATCCGAGCCGCATTTACTGGCGTGTACGGCGGTATTTCCCTAAAGAATGCGAGGAAATTGCTCTTGAGCACGCCAGCAGCCCTTACATGTATATATACTGTTTGCCCGCGCCGTATCTTCCATTCGTGCATTATATAGCTCCCAGAAAATGACTCGGAGGATATAAAGGCGATCTCGTTGTTGCTCCGCTGCCAAGAGGTTATAGACATCGCATTTGAACGTGATGTGTACGTATCGACTGTATGAAATTTAGTTAACATCTGTATATCACGATTTCAAGCGAAGCTTCTATAGCCTCACAAGTGTCGTTGACTTTGTAGGTGCGCCGGTCACTTGTGTATTTGTGTGTTCCGTTATCCAATAACTGGTACTCTCTCGATCGTGGGATTGCCGGCGATCAGCCGTTTCCGATAGGGCGATCTTATCTTTTAGCGAGGTTATCGAGGTGACTTAGTTGTTGTTTAATGTTGCCGTATTTCGTTGTTGCCTGAATATGAACGCATGACCGTCGTTGTTGGCTGTAGCGACTGAAGTGTTGCGCTACTAAGCACGTGGATGAAGGTCCAACTCCAGGCATGGAGGAAGGAAACAGCTGGGAGAGAGCATTGCGCGATGCGCAATGCGAAAGAAAGAAAGAAAGAAAGAAAGAAAGAAAGAAAGAAAGAAAGAAAGAAAGAAAGAAAGAAAGAAAGAAAGAAAGAAAGAAAGAAAGAAAGAAAGAAAGAAAGAAAGAAAGAAAGAAAGAAAGGCAATACGTCAGGCACGCACAAGCGAAGTTTCGCTTGCCCTCATTTTCCCGATAGTGCGAGGGCTCCTGAATTTTTCATCTCGCGTACCTTTCTTATAAAACGGTTGTCGCCTCTGTCTGTTATTTAGATATGTGTCGTACAACTGCTCTGTGAATAAATTCCTCATCAATTTTTTTTTACCTCGACGAGCATCGTACGTTGCTTTCGTCATCGTGACGCAGACAGCTGACAGGTGCAGACGACAAGGCAACGATCGTGCCATCCGCTACAGCTGTTGCATGCCTCGCTAACTCAAACAAGCTTCGCGTCATTTTTTTTTTTTAGATCCCGACATTGCGTTTTGTCCGAGTGCTAGATTTGACGGCATGCAAACATATCTTTCCTGGCATCTTTCCCTCATCCTCTGTAACGGGGTGCGATGCTGTCTGATAATAATTTATGACCGAATTCGTTCACTGCGTTTTTAATCACATGCTACCTACCGGCACTGCTTAATGTTGACTAGCAGTTGCGTAACTGTTGGCCTGTGTTGGCTGCACTGTTATGATAGCAACGTAGTTCTCATTCAACCTCAAACCAATGAATAGTTATTTAACATTTTTTTTTTCAGTTTCACGAGCAACGAGTGACACTATCGTTTCTCTCTCATGCACTTCTGGTCGAGCATATACTTCCGGTTTTTCGGGCGTTCGGAAAAATCCTTGCGAAAAATAAGGCTGGTACGAATTAAGTCGATGATTCTGGTTCGAGTGAAGAGTCATATTCAATACATACGATATCGAAGCATAAGTTCACTTAAGATAAAATCAATTGCCTGTCACGATAACTAAGGAAAATTAAATGAATTAAAGAGCAGACGGTTCTCTTGTGGGCAACTGGGATCGTTGCGGCACCTGGCGGACCAGACCTAAACCACGCGCTTCTTTACAAGCGGCCTTTGGGATCTGATTCGGCAGTGCGACGAAACACAACGTTACCCCCCCCCCCCTCAAACAGACAAAAGAAAAACAAAAAAAAAAAAAACTAACAGTGTCCCTTGTGCATTCACCTAAGACGATTCTAAGGCGAAAGCCATCTTCTTTTTCTTCTCAGTCGATGTGTTGATCCTGCCCTGCCACCCCCACCCCCCTCCCCGAAAGCTTTGTGCAATTAGCGTGGTTTTGCATTGCCTCCAGGATCGGAGGCACCTCACCTGGTTTTGTACTGCCTCCGCGATTGGCCGACCTTTGACCAAGCTATGAGGTCATGTGATGAAGACATCATGAGACGCTACGTCCCGCCGAAATTTGGGACGTCATGATGACGTCGTCACGTGATGATGATTTTTTTGCATCACTTGTACTGAGCCCGACGCCGCGGGACGCCGACGGTCAATTTTCGCCTTTGATGAGGCATTTAAGGCTTTCGCCTTTAAAAAAAAGGGAGCAGAACTTCAGGGGAAGATGGTAGCTTGAAGAGATAGAAAAAATCACACCATCTCTCGCTAAAGGGAACCATGTGTGAATGCGAAGCAGCGGGGAGATGGTTCGCTTGAGCGGGAGATGGTGTAATTTTTTTTTAGGTGCTGGCTCGCCAGGTTTTTAAGCTGGGGCGAAGTCCCGCGCCGTAAGCTGCATCCATCCATTCAAAGCGTCGTGGAACGCGAAGAGGAACGCTACGCGCGTCGTGTCTTCCCGCTAGCCTGGCCGTTAATTCTCACAGGGCGAGCGGGGAACGCGGTCGACAGGCGCGCGAGAGGGGGGAGTGGAGAGGAGGTGTGTGGAGAGGGTTTGCGCATGCGCAGTAAGGGTGGTCCGGACGCACACCACCGGACTGAACTCGGCCATAAGCTGCTTCGCATCTAAATTTCGTGAACAAGGCCTGCAAAGTTAAAGGAATACACCGGCGCACACGAACGCCGAGGTGCGAGTGCCGCAACCAGGCACCTAAATCAAGGGTTATGGTCGCCTTCGAAATTTTCCTTCTGTGTAGTAAGCATAGGTCGGCAAAAAAATTCGAGTTCACTCAGACTCACTCAACAAATATATTCTGCTCTTAGGGCTCACTCAGACTCACACTCACCAAAACTTTCCTCAACCGGAATCACTCGGACTCAGACTCACTAAACTTTTTCTCAACAGGACTCACTCGGACTCAAAGTCACCGACATATTATTCAGCCGGACTCACTCAGACTCAGACTCACGGTTTGACTTGAGTCGGAGTGAGCCTGAGTGAGTCGACTCATGAGTCCGTGGGCGCAAAACTACCGTTTTCGACATTGGTGTCAATGCTCTTTGATGTCAATATCTCACATAATCTGCGCTCTTCGATACGCCTTTTGATCTTACACCTTCAAATAGGAGTTATCAATATTCCAGTAATCTAGTAAGGACATTTTTATGAAATACCCGACTCAAACGAGAATTTTTATCAAGAACTTTACGTGAAGAACTTTATTTGCGGAAGGGGAGATCATGGCACCCCTCCCAATTCACATCTTTGAGCAATAACTATTGAGGTGGCGCATGAACGTAAGTGCGTACAGATATGTGTGAATAGACTTGAGTATTAACGTAAACCGATATAAGGCTAACAGTAATGCTGAAGATGAGTAAATAGAACCATAGGTCGGCATTAAAAGGTGGAGCTCACTCAGACTCACTCAAGAAATATATTTTGCGCTTAGGACTCACTCGGACTCAGACTCACCAATATTTTCCTCAACCGGACTCACTCGGACTCAAACTCAACAAAATATTACTCACCCGGACACACTCAAACTCAGACTCACGGGCCGATCTGAGTCTGAGTGAGTCGACTCATGAGTGAGTTTGCCGACCTATGCTAGTAAGTAAGGTTCTGTTCAATCAATCCCATTTGACTTCCACGTACTTGGCCTTGACCTGTACAACGTCCTAGCACTAACTCGAACCACCTCCCGCCAACTTCGCCCCTCCTTTTTTCTAATGCAGATCTGCTGGCTGGCACGATCACCTGCTCCTCGCCTGAAGCAATTCTTTAGCATAGGATGCAGCTGCCAGTGATTACAAAAGAGCCTTTTCCTTTTATTTTATTTTTTTCCTCTTTTATTTCCCTTGAATCGCACGCCGTGATATACAGCGTACAGTACATTTCCCGAGTTTTTCGCTTTTTGACGACGACCTTACTCCGACCGAACGCATTATTGTAGGGGTATGGTACGGGCGTCTTACACAATAATTACGCGTCACCCCGAGCACGCCGTATGTACGTCAATGCGATATGACGTAGGCTTTCTTTCTTTCTCCTTTTTTTAATCCCAACCCATGGAGTTATAATAGACAGCCGTTGGCGGGCGCGCAGATGCTCGGATTCCCTGACACAGACCCGTTGCAATTTTTCTGCGTATGACGCAAGCTATACGGATCCTGAATTGAAGCAGACCCACTTTCGAAATGGCTAATTGGGAGGCAAAGCTTTACATTAGGCGTTGCAATGGCCAACTATAGTATACGTTTATTAGTTGTGGAGGAGAAGGTGGCACGTGCGGGTGTGAAGCTTTTTGTATATAGCCGTTTTGACTAAGGCCCGGCTGTCGTCAAAGTACCTGACAAATGTCGCACAGAGAAACGAAATGTTAGAAACAAAACGCGCTCATAAGCACGTGGGTCCCCAGAAAAGGCGTGTTAGAAATAAAAGTTTAAGCGACCAAAACGATACTCAATTACAAGTACTAAAATCGTGGGACAATGGCACCGTAACACAAAATAGAATTTATAAATTGAAAAATGAGTGAAATATGTAAAAAAAAGAAAGCGACTGTCTTATTAAAAACTGTCTGAGGTCACATATAGTTCCTAAATTGCATGCTGCATGAAATACTAGGCATAATTACTTCTTTGTACGGAGCGATACCGGGCGAAAAAGTGACATCGAAATGAGTTTTCTCGTCTTACTGTTTTTCATTTTTCCGTGAAATTTCATTTCCAAGAAGATGCAGAAGAGGCATCACGTCTACCGCCTTCCATTGCATCGTCCAGTACGCTTATGTGTACATCGGTTGTTTCATTTGCAAAACCGCTGGTTTGTCTCTCGTCCAACGATTTTTTTTTGTCGCTAATACCTAATATCATGTATTGCCGAATATCCAGATCTTGCACATCGTCCAAAGGCAATTTTAGACTCCCGCAACATGTACAGGCAAGCAAAAGTGAATTCGAAAACATACTCAGCGCTATAGCAGACAAGGACATATATAGAGACGCCACCACAACGCGCTAACTTCAACTTTATTTCCAGGAAACATCAACCTATTTATATATGCACAGTGGCGCCACATCCGCCCAATCAGTTGCCAACCAGAAGGGCTGTCTCCTTCAGGTCAATTGATGGGGCACTAACACACGTGTCACCATTGCGAGAGATAACTTGGGCTTCAATAATCTCTCAGACATCTTCATACATTGGTGCGCAACTGCAACCGCTTCGCTGTTATCTCCGCTCGACATTTGCCATATGGAATGAGAAAATTTTCGTTCAGAAGCAGGGCGTCTGTATCGGTTCCTGGTTTGCCGCCATATTGGGCTGTTAACCTTGCCCTTTTCTATTTTTAACAGCTAAACGAACAGTGCTACGGTGGACGTATGCACATAAAAACGGTTGGGTTGGTGCATTCGACGTTTCCTGAGCTCATCAATTGACGTCACGATATACAAAAATAAGAAAACATTCGTTTAACAGCCCAAGGTGGCGGCGCCTATACGTCTTACGTAAAATCGTCTATACCAAGTGACATTTTTTAGCTACCATAAGAAGAATCTAGCACGTATCCTGTCGCAGCACAGCTAGGGTCGCCAAAGTTGTCAGGTATGTGGACGACTACCTCGACCTGTTCGAACCAGATGCACACGCATCAGTAGATGAACTTGAAAAAGTTTTTTTCTTCTAGCCTTAACCCACTTAGCCTAACGGTTGAAGTGCCGTCTGATAAAGTACTGCGGTTTCTGTGTTGAGCTTAATTGAATTCACGGAACAGCACACATGTTGGGAATATAAACCCAGGGCTAAGAAGCCTCTGTTGCCGTAGCAATCCGCTCACTCGAAGCCCGTTAAGAGGGGCATTGCGAATCTTTGTTTTGGGAACGCTTTGAAGAAATCCTGCCACTATAAGATCCATAAAAGTCTTATAAATCAGCCGGAAAGGTTGTCAGCAGCAGGGTATCCGCAGTCGGTATACAGGTGTCTGTTGTCGAAGGTCTGCTTAAAAGGTGCCGGTTGGACAGTAATCCTCGGGATACGGCCATCCAACAGGCGAAAAGCAGGAGTAGAGTAGCAGTAGTGCCCTAGCTGCATAGAGCGGCTCATAGTTTGAAGAAAATGGCTAGTCGTGTGGACATAGGAGTGGTGTTTTCAGCGCCGAAAAAACTAGTCAGGATATGTCGCTTAACCCTTTCAGACGCCACCTATGAAGAACTATCCGTAAGTACGTCGAGTCGATACAACGTTATTTCAAGGCACTCGATATTCTATTGCAACGAAAATAATGCCATAATACGCTAACTTATGCCTGTTATGTAATTAATTCTAATCAAACTGTAATTAAATATACATTTATCCTCAAGTAATTCATGCTCTGTTTTTGCATAAATAGAATCAAATCTAAGGCTCCAAATATAGTCCAAATTCGTTTTTGGTTATGCCCATTTTGAGCAAAGAAAAATTGCACTTTTGACGTGGTTTGCCGGAAGCGGAACGTCGAACGACTCGTCTAACATGGTACTGCCTTCAGCAACGTGCCGATATGCAACAGCACACTGCAAAATGAAGTTAAATGACGACAAATTTATTATGCAGAGGTTCGATTCATCCAAAGCTCAATGTATCTAGCTCTTCCGTAGCCCTTATTCGACACAACTAGCAAAAACAAGTGGTGTACACGATTGTGTACATAGCGTCTCAAAGGGTTAACAAACCCGCACCGTAAGCCGGCTGTCGGATGCTCCAAGAACAATCGTAACCTTCCTGTGGATTGTGTACAACGGGTGGTTCATAAGCTCCCGCTAACCTGTGGAAATAAGTATATAGGTCAGACGGGAAGCTGTCTTAACGATCGACGACGCGAACACAGGTTAAATGTAACGAACAAGAAAAGTCACAGTTTCGCCGCAACGGCGAAGCAATGAATGCGATAGCAACAAATTGGAATGTAACGCGAAGAACGGAAAGCAGCTCGAAATTTCCAGTGCGTCGCTCAAGCGCAAAGGACTCACGAAAAGAACACACACAGGGCGAGCACGAACTATCAAGTGTCACAGTTTTTACTTATTTCTGTTTGAACAGCGTGCTCGTTTCGCAAACGCGGCCGCTGCACCGAGCGAAGTGACCTTTGTACGCTCTGTAACTTCAGCGCGGACATTGCGGTGAAAGCACAAGATATGCAACCCCCCTGCTCCTTCCACGAGGCGCACGCAGGCGACCACGGCCCGTAGGGCGAAGTGCGCCGAGGCGCGCGCGCGCGCAATGCTACGTGCGGGCCGATGACCTTTAAAGCGCGCCCCCCGCGGACTTCGCGCCATCTCGCTGGTGGTGAGTAAGAAAGCCACGCTGAAGTAAATGGTGTATATAAATAGCTCGTCTTTAGCGTGCTGAAAGACGGTACTCTTCGTGGCCCAGCCGTCTAACGCCGCGCGCTGCGGAGCGAGAGGTCGGCCCTTCGATTCCGCGCGTCGGAAAGTATTTCTGCATTATTTTTCTTTGTGGCTTAAGTATATATATATCAGAGTGTCGGAACGGAACGAAAACCGAAAACGAAAAAAAAACGATATTTTTGACCGGAACAAAAACGTAACCGAAACTTTATCTATTAATTCGTTCCGGAGCGAAACCGAAATATTTTCAATCGTTTTTCGGTTCACGAGAAAATTTCGCAATTCGGAACTGAGCTCATGCAATGTGAGCATATCTCAGGGTGTATTATTAGCGCGTACCTCAGACAGGAATTAATTCCAGGGCAAAGATTTGTTGAAATTGTGCGAAAAACAAAAACAGTGGCGACCAGAGATGTTTATATTAACGCAAGTGGACTTTTGTGCGCCTGTCAAGCAGGCCAAAGTGGAGAGGGCGTTGTCGGCGCTGAAGCTTGTTACAGCGAAAGCTGTTATGAGATCACAACAGCCAATTTTGGCGCCATAGTTGTCCGCCGCCGCCGGTGTGGTGTACGTGATCGCTATTGCGTGATATAAGAAAAAATAAAATGAGAAACAAAATTCTAGGATCGGATGGGATTTTAATCCGCGCCCTCTGCGTGGCAGTCGGGTCTTCCACCACAGTGCCACGCTGGTGCTTGTAACTCCATCGGAAAAATACTCTATACAGGCGTCATGTCGGGCAAGGAATCGCGTTAACATATGTAATATATCGTGGCAGAAGAGTAAAATAACAACCAGTCATCACACAATGCTAATAGCGCAAAGAATGTGTGGTTTAATGCTTCCCACCAGTGTTGCGGAGTTGCCACTCCTGAAATGGAATGACTCCGGAATCATTCCACATTTTCGCGATCTCGGAATGGAATAGGAACATGCTCGGAGGAATGGAATGGGAATCGAATTAAGCGCATTTTGCACCGAATGTAATGGGAATGGAATTACGTCTTTTTCCGAAAATAGAGCACGTTTTCGTCTACGTGCTGTTTTTCAAACTTCAAACGTTAGTAAGTCAGAGCCTCGCAAATTAACAATAAAGCAGTATTTTTAAAATGGCTTGGCTGATTAAAAGCACGGTACATTTATAAGCAACGTGCCTACTACAAACCGAGGCATAAGTCACTGAACAAACAAATGCATTATCCCAGCAGATACCAAAGGGAGAAACACATTACCCCTGCGCGTTGGTTCCCATTGATACCTCCGCACGAAAGTGGTGAATACTCTATGCACAGCCTGATCTTTATCTCACGAGCAGTTTAGTACCTGACACACGTAAATACCCTTTGCGACAAGGAAGACATGGTATGCCTGTGCACAGGCGAACACAGAAAGTTCTCCTCACCCCATCCATGCTTGCGAGGCGCGCTTGACAAGCGAGAGTGCTGACGAGCAGTGCGGCCCAGTGTTCTGTATTCGATGCAAAGGCACAAGGTGCGCGAGCGGTGCACTGTTCCAACTAATACCACAATGTTGCGCAACTAATACCAGCAGATCTAGAGGGTTTTGTTCCCCATTAACCAAATCTTAGCTTTCTCCATATTCACGACCGCTCCAGGCGCATGGCAAAGCTGCTTAGACTTCTTGAATACAACTTCTGCCAGCATAAAAATACCATATGTCGTTATTTTAGTATTAAAGCATTTAAGGTTAAACAATATTGAAGCATCACCATTCGTTCATCCATGCTGACCATGCAAATACTATAGGTAGCGGGAGGACTGCGCCTATGGGAATTGGTAGGGTGGTTGTACTGCACGAGATATGTCACCAAGCTACTATCCCTCGACTTTGGTAACGTGTTTTGTGTACTTTTGCAGTTCTTAATGCATCTGATGGCATCAGCTTTATGGGGCGTTCATTCTTAACTCGATAAAACTATCAAGGTGCCTTTCCTACGTTAAGGAATTACAGGAATGGAATTGAACTGCCTGGCCATTCCCGGACTGGGGACGGGGGAAGTTTTTCCATTCCGAGGAATTGAAAGGAATGGAAATGCGGCGAGTTCTAATTCCCCGGAATGGAATTGGAATGGAATGGAGGCGCCCATTCTGCAACACTCCTTCCCACCCACTGTAAAGTGCTCAGTCATAATTCTTCATCATCATCAGCCACAGCACAAAGTGCAGATAATGCCTTACAGATGTGTAGCGGGTAGAGCGATTCTCCGAAGAATGACGAAAAATGGCATAGTGGGAACTTCGCTACTTCAGAAAAATTGCGATGATTTATGACGTAGTGGGTACCTTGCATGTGTACTTGTATTAGTTGCCCCAACAGGCAACAACGGGCTCTACAAAGTCCGCTCTTCCAGCTTTTGCTGTGACAGTTCTGCATGTTCCACGCAGGCCTGGCGATCTTTTTATCAGAACAGCGATCCCGCATGCCACAGAGTACACTCAATGGCGTGCTGCTTCTGAGATCGTGCTCACTCCCTTGACACAAAGCATTGAGCCCACTACAAAAATTCGTATTTTTCTTGTGAGAAAATAAATACTATGACTTTGAAATGAATACTGGTTTGTGCTAGTTGGTAGGAATACGTGGTACAGTTACTTCCGCTCCTCTGAAGAACGTGCTTTACCCTTGTCCCACTTTCTTAAGAGGAGGGCAAGTAACTACATCACAAATCCTATGTTTTTTAGGATTGCCTTACCTTCCATTTTTTTTCATACAAAAGAAAAAAAAAACGTTACGAACCGTTACGGAACGTTTTTTTTTTTTTCGTTCCGGAACAGAAACGGAACGGAACTTTTTGCGCTGAAACGAAACTAAAACCGAAACGAAAAACATTTCGTTCCGACACTCTGATATATATATACATGGCGCATGGCGACGGCAAAAACCAGCCGAGACTGTCCATATAATTGCTATCGCAATAATAATTATAGCAATTTGTCTGCGCATTGCTTGGAGTGCGGTTGCGCAACAATGTATGAAATTATGTGCGAAAGATTATTGAAGCCCAAGCTACCTCTCGGAATGGTGACAGGTGTGTCAGTGGCCCATCAATTGACCTGTTAGATAAGGAGACAGCCTTTCTGGTTGGCAAGTGTTCGGATGGATGTGGCGCCACTGTGCATGGATAAATATGTTGATGTTTCCAGGGAATAAAGCTGTTGAAGTTAGCGCGTTGTGGTGTCATCTCTCCTACGACCTAAAACTCTCGTGTTTTTGCTCCATTTCAACTTCAGAACAATGTGCCGAATCCTTTCTCTCTCTCTCTCTCTCTCTGTTTTTTTTTTTTTAATTTGTTAACATGCACTGAATAACCACACCTGATTCAATTTCCAAGTATAGTGTTTTTGCAATGAAAGACTCAAAAGCCTAATTTTGGAAATGCAGGATTGAGAACTGGCACGAGATCTGAAGGGCTGCACAAATACGGCACTTGTCGACGTCACTGAGTTTATTCGGCACACAAAGCGTGTGTGTATATATGCTATATCCAGAGACGCGAAAAGCGAAGCGAAACCCGTTCGCGTGCCGCAAGTGCTTCTTCACATCGCTGACGCATCTGCATACAGTTTTCTTCTATTAGCGGACGATCAAGTTCCCACCAAAGAGGCCAGGCATCTGGCGCAATTACGCTACCCTCGACTCAACGGGCGCGAAAGTGGGTAAAGTGCAGGAGGAAAAGAAAATGACCGGGCTGCGCGCGGATGCGATCCATCGCTTTCCTCCGAAGCGCGCTCCCCCCGATTCGTCGGTGCCCGGTGTGACGTCATTGATGACGCCAAACGAGATGTCAGGATGCAATCGACCTCCCCATCCATTGCGACGGCACGTTGTCTTTAACCGGCCGCCGCGAAGGTTTCGCCACCTCTCGCCGGCACAGAGAACTGTTTGCGGAAAGAAGTGTCAGAGGGAGATGTTGCTCCCGTGATCTGGAGAGAGTACGCGGTGTTCTCCTTAGGGTCCGCTTGTTCTTAGGAAAAACCTTGCTTCTCTCTCTTCCCCGTTCTCTCTTTCCTTTTGTTTTCGCCGTGACCTTAATAGGTACACCGTTTGAGCTACCTGAAGCGGTTCGACTAGCGTCGAAGAAATAAAAGGTATGCAGACAGTACGTCATGAGGAAAGATTGACAAATTTAAGTGCGCACCAAGCATCTTGAGTAAACTGTTTCGAAATCCCTTGGCATCTAGGAGCAATGACCTGTCGGGGAAGCAAAGTAAAGCGCTTGTTCTCCGATACGAGAACAAAATTGTTTACGGTGTGTCCAGAAAGCCGTATAATAAGGAAACTGGTGTACGGGTGAACTTAGGGAAAGCTATGCCGAACTGGAAGGTCACCAGCAAAAAAATAAATAAAATGAATACTAAAAAAAATCACGCCTATATGGCATAGCGAAAAAAAATAACAAAGAAAAAAACCAAATATGCAAACAGAACGTGCAAATGAAAGTATTCAGCGAAAAAGAAGTGAAACAGTTGCACTTAATAACTTGCACCGATAGATTCTATAAAAACAAACGTCGAACCCAAGCGTAAACAGAAGGTGTAAACAGATGAGAGAAATAATGTTTGTTTACGAAAGTATGCATAATTAAGAATGCGCGGTTAGTGCCAGAGGTGCTAGTCGATGCGTGCGACAAATTATGCCTCCTTTCCTGGAACTTCCCCAATGTCCGGTCGAAGTTAATTGGACGTTGGTTTGGCCGGGGTCGAACGTTGCGACCAGATATAAGGACGCACGTAGCAAACATCTGTAACTAACGCAGTAGCTATCCCGAGAACAAAAGGCATCGACGGAAAGAAAAAAATAAGGATAATATGGTTTCACGGGGCATAACCAGCAAACTAAGGTGGCGCGTAAGATATAAAGGGAGATAGCCGCGGGAAGTGGTATTAGGGGGAGATAAATGTGTGCCTGGGGAAGACGTGAGGCAAGGTATATACGTGGGGTGTGGAAGAAACGCCTCGATGCACAACAAGCTATTCGGCGCGCGAGGGAAGAATTGGTTCTCGCGGGAGTTTGGGGATAGCGAGTCACTGTATCAGAGGAGATGGGGAAAGAAAGTGAGAGAAAAAGGAGCAAAAGTCTGGCCATTGGCGCGAAGTAGTGCATGCCGGGTAAGGGGGAAGGGGTCAAAAGCGCAAAGAAAGAAGTGTTACCTAAAAGATAGAACATCAAACCATCCGGGCACAAGGGAAAGCGAGGCGGCCTGTGACAAATCGGCGAGGGGTCCGAGCGCGCCCAACTGGGCAAACAACGAAAATAGGCCAGCAGATGAAACCAGCTTTGCAGTAGGAAAGGCGATAAAGAAGAGCGTAGGGAGTTTCCCCCAAAGGCGCGGTCCGTTTGTGCGGTGAGGGAGCAAACGGGAAAGGTAGGGATAAAGAAAGGGGAGAGAGGGAGTGGTGTGTGATATAGAAAGATTGGCGACAGGGGAAAAGCGCCTGTAATAAGCCGTATAAGAGAAGACCAAAACGAATATCAACTGCCGCTTGCGTTGCTATTTCACTGTCGTCTGCTACTGAGAATGGCGGATTGGGGAAGGTGTGGCAGACGACAGAGGATATGCAAAAAAGAAAAAGAATGTTTATTCAGTGTCTGCGAGATCTTCCGAGATTTTTTTTTTTTTTTTGAATTTGGAGCGTCGGTGACTGAGTGCTGAAACTCAAAGGTCCGCTGCTGGCAACAGTGGGCTCCGTTGAGCCGAAAAATGAGCGAAAAAAAAAGCGCAGCGGATGTAATGTACGTGAAATGAATGGAAGGTGCGTGGCGGGCCGGGACGTAGGGAGGGTATAGGGAAAGTACTAGGGAAGCTCGCGGTACCCGGGGAAGAGAGCTCCCCGCGCAGGAGCAGACGGTCGCGCCGACGACCTTTGACATTTCGGTTTTCCAGAGCCTTCCGCTTAGGAGAGGGAGGACACTACAGCGCACGGGAAAGCTCCGTGAAACCGTACAAAGGGGGGTTTCGTCGCTGCATGTATGTAGGAGCCAATACGTACTACATTCGCACGCTATACACTCCCTTCCCTCGTATGCAGGCGCAGTTCAGTTATCCGTCGCGATCTGTGGAGCCAGAAATAAGGGCGGCAGAAAAGGCGAGAAACCAAGAGGGAATGGATGATAGTGGCCACGCCGCATGGCAGCGTGCATTTAATGGCGGCGATGCAAGAAACTGCTCTCCAGCGCGGCTTTATAGTAATTACGAGGGGAGGCGAGGCATATCCCTTATATTTGCTCTCTGTATGTTTAGGGAACCTTTTTTTTAGGGTCGCCGCCGCACGCACTGCCGTGCACCGCCTGCCGTCGGCTTCCGGGCATTTCTCTATATCTTTTTTTCTGGCCGCTTTCTACGGGAGGGCGTTTCCAGCGTGTCCGTCCCGCTGGTAGTCCAATTTCCTGGCGGACTCGCTTGGAAAAGACACGCTAGATACTATTTCATTCCTTCCTTTTCCTGCGTTTTTTTTTTCCTCTTCATTTTTTTTTCTTTTTCGTCTATCGCTCACGTATATGTAAAGTACGGGCGTGCATGTGCGACCAAACTGCGCGATTGCGATTGATACTATTAAACCGCGTCACACTATAAATGCGTGCAAAGCCGTGGAAATGACAAGGCCGACGTATAGTATGCTAATAAGGAGTCATTTTTGGCGATTATGTTCTCAACAATTAAGACGGGAAAAAAACAGCGCTAGACACGGAACGGTGATAGAAGGACAGATCGGGCGCTGACTGTCGCTATATCACCGTTTCGTGTCGTTAGAGAAATTTTATATATATATATATATATATATATATATATATATATATATATATATATATATATATATATATATATATATATATATATATATATATATAATCGCTTATTTATTGCAATTGCGTTATGGTACGTAGGATCGCTGTTATCGTCGTCACTTGGTATCGCCTGATACCCGCGACTGCCCACAGATGTTTGTCTGCGGTTACGATTTGTCATTACTGACAGCCACGCGATGGATCACTTGTACAACTATGTATTGCACGACTACCGCGAACTGGCAACCAATTGTTTTACCGCACAGGTATCGCTTGCCCGCTCTGCGACTGACAGCGAAGACGCGACGAACCGCTTCGTTGACCAAGCTGTATCGCCGACTCATGTAACATCACAATAACAATGCGCAGCCCTATAGACGTCGGAATATTGTGCCTCGCGGCCCGAGACATTTGAGATAAACCGAACAGAAAGCCAAGAAAACAATACCATTTCTCGTAGACGAAACATAAAAAAAAACACAGGGTCCCTTATGCATTCGTCTAAGACGACTGGAAGGCGAAAGCCCTCTTCTTTTGCTTCTCAGTTGATGCACTGATCCTGCTCCGTCACACTCCGAAAACTTTCTGAACCTAACGTGAATTTCCACTGCCTCCAGGATCGGAGGCACCTCATCTGGTTTTGCAATGCCTCCGTGATCAGCCCACTTTTGACCAAGCTACGACGTTACATAAATTTGACAATATGTGACGTCATAACGACGTCATCACGTGATTTTTTTGCATCACTCGTTTTGACGCCGCCGACGGAGGACGCCGACGCTGGACGCCGGTCGATTTTCGCGTTTGATGAGGCATCTAAGGCTTTCGCCTTAATAGGAAAAGAAATGTAAATTAATGTACGGCGTGTATAACGACCAACAATCGGCTGCCACCGTTTTGCGAAATTTTCGATGGAGGCGAAAATGTTTGAGGCCCGTGTACTTAGATTTAGGGGCATGTTAAGGAACCCCAGGTGATCGAAATTTCCGGAGCCCTCCACTACGGCGTCTCTCATAATCATATCGTGGTTTTGGGACGCTAAACCCCACATATTATTATTATTATTATTATTATTATTATTATTATTATTATTATTATTATTATTATTATTATTACCGTTTGTGAAAACTTTCTGCGATTCTGAACGTTTTCAGAGAGCCAGAAAACGATCGCAGCGCGAAATCTGACAGCCGCGAACAGCTAGTCTCCCTCCCTTTCTCGGTCCTTAATGAAGAGAAATAAAGGCGGGCGTCGGCAACGATCGAAAACTGCGACGCGGCTCGGACAAACAGTAATGGCCACGTCGTCTCGTATGACGGAGATAAATGACACCTAATGAGCTTGTTTCGGCGGTGTATACAGGGATATCGACTATACGCACGACAGAAGCCTGGCCCGTAGCGCGGTACGTGGTCCTCCCGTAGACAACTTGTAATAATAGAGTGTTTTTTTTTTTTTTTTTTGCAGTGTCATCTGAGTTTATCGTCAAGGTAAGAATATATATGAAGCCATATGCTCTGAACGCGCAGGCTAAAGTTAATTGATTATGTGCACGTGGGGAGCTAATCTGTCGACATTGATTTTGTCAGCGCCGTCTAGATAACTAGAGTTTGTTATTTGAAATATATATATATATATATATATATATATATATATATATATATATATATATATATATATATATATATATATATATATATATATATATCCCCATGTTCTACTGTTGAACTGCGCTCAGTCCCTCACTCTATCCTCCAAAGTACAAGCTATCTGTACCCGACTTCTACAAAGCGGAATTATGAGTAATTCACGTTTCTCCATTCGCCAGTTTAACTTCGACAGACTGCTTCAAACCAGCACTGAGACTCCAAGCGAAAATCACGTTTCTCAATTTTATGTATGCAGTCTGCACTTGTGCATATACAGGTTAAAATAGCGCTATAAAGAAGAATGTTAATCGTTGTCTGAAGTGTGTGTGGGGACGGGGATCCTTGTAAGGCTCATAAGCTTTCAGTCCTGACTTCCCCCTTGACTTGTCAAGGAAAAAAAATCGCAGGGTCCCTCGCGCATTCAAAGGGGTATTCAGACGGAGGAGAAATGCTCGGGGGGTAAAGGCGGAGCCTAGTGACGTCAACTCGCGAGGAGAAGTCGCCACAAATGCCCCCCACTCACACGGACGGGGCGAACGGAGGGGGAGACCAGTGTTACCAGACTACTCCTGTGGCTTGTACCGCCCGTTTCACCAGCTGCTGACGACGATGACCCCAGCTACAGATGACCCCAACTGCGGACTGGACACCCACTGCCGCTCTCTGCAGGAGCAAGTGCAACAATGTGGCCAAACAAGAGCCAGAAATTCCGCCACATCCCCCACCGCCGGGGGATTGTTTGTCCTTTCGGGGAAAACGTCCCCGTCTCCTCCGAGGAGGTGCGGGGGGGTCACGCCCACTCGCTAATCCGTGACGTCGTGGTCACGTGATCCGCAACCCCCCCGTCTCCCCCGAGCATTCCTCCCCCGTCTGAATACCCCTTAAGACGACCCGAAGGCGAAAGCCATCTTCTTTTTCTCCGTCACCCTCCGAAAGCTTTATGCACCTAGCGTGGTTTCACACAGCCTCCAGGATCGGAAGCACCTCACCTGGTTTTGCACTGCCTCCGTGATCAGCCCGCCTTTGACCAAGCTACGATGTCATGTCATGACGGTGTAGGCTTATGCCACAGGAGCGAAGGAAAGCGACGGCTGAACCAGAATCGACGCCAGCAGGGAACACGAGCCGTGGCTTCACGTGCCACTACGAAGCGCCGCCATTATTTTCTTCCCTCGAGATCGCGCGCTCTCCGGTTTTGTTCGCCTCCAAAAGGGCGCTACAGCGGCATTATGTGGCGTTACGTCACACGGCATCACGCCAGAATTTGTGACGTGATGATGACGTCATCACGTGATGATGACTTTTTGCACCATTCGTCCCCGACGCCGCAGGACGCGAGATGCCGCCGACGGTAAAATATCGTGTTTAGTGAGGCATATAAAACTTTCGCCTTAAAGGACATTGAATTGAATAAGTGATCCCAATCACGCACCCATCCAACAATCCTTCTTCCAAACCCGCCTGTAAATGTCACTTTACCCTTAACAGCTGTGTTGTGCAAGAGAGCTACACACAGTGAGCGCAGGCCGGGAACAAAATTTAAACGAATGCGTGAGTAAAATAAGATGGCGATGACGGCGGCTAGAGGATGTAAACTTACGGTTCGTGACAATTAAGACTGGTACACATTTCAATGCACCAGTTCCTTCATTCTCTGACAGCCGGCTAAGCGCACTGCTTTGTAATACAGATTTTTTTTCGAGGCATTTACTCCATGAGATAAGTTCGCGTTTTAGAAGCAGTTCTTTTTTTTTTTTTTTTTTTGCTCAGCATCCAGAAAACCATTCCCAGAGCTAAAATTTAGACAAATTTCTAGTGGTGTAAATTAGGACATGCAAACTAACATACGAAAATATATAACCAAGTTTTTCTTAGTTAGACTGATCGACTTCGAAAGAAGCACCACGTGAGTTTTGTAGGACGCTGTAGTAGAAAGAACTACGGATTCGGTCAATTCCCTTTTAGCCACCGTCTACGAGCCCCATGTGATCACTGTAGTCTGATTAGGGTTGTGGTGTGTTTTGCGTGTGTCCTGTATGTTTCACGTCCTGTGAAATAATTGTCGGGGTTTTACGTCCCAAAACCACGATATGATTGTGAGATATGCCGTAGTGGAGGGCTGCGGAAATTTAGACCACCCGAGGTTCTTTAATGTTCACCTAAAGCTAAGTACATACATGGGCCTGTAGCATTTCACCTCCATCTAAATGTGGCCGCGCGACCGGTATTCGATCCCGCGACCTTCGGGTCAGCAGTCGAGCACTTTCACACACCGGTGTATGTCCTTCAATTCTTAATCATATTCACCTGGAGTAGCATATGCTAGGCGTGGCGCCAGGACAACCTCTCCAGTACTAAGTAACCCCCTACCCTCTTTCTTTCTCTCTTTCACACGCACACACGTCATATAAATGCTGTGTGCGATCTGTACGTCTCCATTTTAATTAAAGTGATCGACCGTTTCGATAACCGATCATGGTTTTGCGCGCCAAATGCACGCCGTCTTTTTTTTTAATTCTGAACCACCGCGGACCGTGCGCTGAGGATACCCAAATAGAGCCAGCGTTTCAGCCTGCCAAAGTTTAACCTCGAAGTAAAACGCGAGTGACGATTGGAACTCAACGAGCACTCCAGGGGCGTAGCCAATGGGGGTTCATACTTTCCCAGAAATTTTTCGATTTTGCAAGTGTATATATACACCCACATATATAAACGCAAGCACGAACATACATAAATTATGGCTGAACACCCCCCCCCCCCCCCCCCAAAAAAAAAAAAATTCTGGCTGTGTTACTGGAAGACTCATTTTCTCTCCTTTGTATTTACTGCACGGAGCATCGAGTGTTATAAAATGGCCGCATTTAATGACTGCACGCCCGTCAACGCCGCAAGCGCTATACATTTCAGTGCACTTCACTTGCCCCCACACGCCCCCCTGCAGCGTTCCTGAGCGCGTCAGTACAAAAGCAGCATGCCATTAACGCTTTCTTCTACACCCCTTTAACACCCTCGTTATTGAAGATAATGCCTTCTGAGGTCTCCATCACCGACGTATTACCTTCACCCACTTTCTCAAACGGGATGAAAAATCCTTGAACACGGGGTGTCGTCGCCCAAGCCATAGACGCGCGCACGGGGGGGGGGGGGGGGGGGCGTCCCCCTAATCACATAAGAGGGGGGGGGGGCACAAAATCTACCCCGTACATTGATCCTTCTATTCGCCTAAGAGGGGGTGGGCGCGAAATCTGCCCCATACATTGAATTAGTAGGGTGGGTTGGGGGGGGGGGGGGGGGCGTTGCGATGAACCTTTGCCCCCCGTGATGGGGAACCCTGCGCACGCCTATGGCTGCAGCCAACGTTTCGACAAGTGTTCTTGTCTCCTACAAGGCAGCAACTCAAACGAGGTGTGATGTGATGGTGTCCGATAATTTCCGATTGGATTTACCTATCTTTTTTTACTAGCATATAAAGCGAAGCTTTTATAACTCACAGGTTTCACAGGCGGCGTCGTACGCAAAAAACCCGGCGCCGGCGAGCGCACAGAAATGTGGCCCTCGAAGGTTCACGCGCCGGACACTTATGCCTATTTGTATGCGCCGTTTTCCGGTAACTGGTGTGATCTTTCGATCACGGGCTTGCCGGCGGTCAGCCGTTACCGATATAACAACCTGATCCTTTAGCGAGGTGACTTGTCATTTCACGTTGCCACATTTCATTGTTGCCTGGATTGAAAGCATGACCGTCGTTGTCGCCTGCAGCAACAGAAGCGCTGCTAAGCACGTAGATGAAAACCCCGTTCCCGGCATGGAGGAAGGAAACAGTTTTTTACAGCGAAAGCTGTTATGAGATCATTTCACCGGCCGTTTTTGGCGCCGTAGTTGTCCGCCGCCGCCGCCGCCGCTGCCGCCGCGAAATAAGAAAAAAATTCCAGGATGGAACGAGGTTCGAACCTGGGCCCTCTGCGTGGGAGCCCAGTATTCAACCTCTGAGCCATTCCGGTGCTTGAAACTGCTTTTCAAAAAGGTCCTATACAGGCTTCATGTCGGGAAGGAACCACATTAGCATATGCAATATAGCGTGGTAGAAGAGTAAAATAAGCACCAAGCGTCGCACAGCGCGAATTCTGTAACCAGGCGTCACACAATGCGAATTGCGCAACGAGTAGGTTGAATGCTTCCAATCCATTACAAAGGGCTCTGCCATAATTCTTCGTCGTCATCAGGCACAGCATCAACAAAGTGCGTATAATGCCTTACATGCGTTTAGCAGGTACCACGGCTCTCCGTAAAATGACGAAAAATGGCACAGTGCCTGCTGCCCTGCTTCTCAAAAAAACAATTATTTATAGCGTAGTGGGTTCCTCGCAAGTGCACTTGTATTGGTTGCCAAGGAAGCCCATAAGCGCGTGATCCATTTCCTCGGGGTGTCAGTAGAGTTCTTCCCCCCCCCCCCGTCTCTCTCCCACGTCAACATATGTTATACAGCATGACGGGAGAGGGAAATAGCGACCGGGCGTCACCAAATGCAAATTACATAACTGGCGGGCCGTTTAAAGCTTCCAACCCATTACAAAGGGCTGAGCCTTAATTCTTCATCGTCGTCAGTCGTGGCATCAACAAAGTGCACATAATGCCTTAAAGACGTGTAGCTGGTGCCTCGCTTCTCCGCAGAATGACGAATAATGACTAAGTAAGTGCTTCCCAACTTCACAAAAATTGTGATTTATGGCGTAGTGGGTACCTTTCTAGTGTACTTGTATTGTAGCCCCAAGAGAGCTTACAACGGGCTCTAGAAACGGCGCTCTTCCAGCTTTCGAAGTGACTGTGCTGCGGTTTCAGCGCAGGCCTGGCATTTTTTTAGGGGCGAAGCTCCTTGGGGTCGAGCTATGTCCCTCCCTCGTGGTGACACGCTAGTGCCAAAAGCGCTCGCTCGCGCTCGCTCTCGGCGCGTGCTCGGCGCGTGTCCTGGCTGGCGAAGATGACCAAGAAGAAGTGATTCGGCAACGCGCCCTTCTAAAGTACTATAGCATTTTATAAAACCACTCAATTCTTGGTCAATCCCCCACAGTGGGTGAGCCACAGTTGAAGGTGAACAAGAACAAGGGAAAGCTCGCTCGCCTTCGTTCGAGACGAATGGTAAACGAGGCGATGCAAAATGGCCATGATGTGGACTCTAGGTGGATCTCCATTGAACCTCGAGCGGCTACATTAACCTTATATCGCAAGACGAAGGCAGTTTCCATTGGTTCAAGCGAGTGCGATAACTGCACAAATCGCAAGGAGGGACCTACTCGTCCATCGTCTACGAGTATGTGTCAGAGAACGCGGTAGATCTCAGCCTATCAATGACCAGTCAGAGTCACAACGGCGAACATGCTGCGATAAAACTATCAAATGGAACAGTTGTAATGACAGTGTACCTGTCCCCGAATCTCCCTCGAAGCAGAGTAACTAAATACATTGATACAGCACTGCGTGGTTATGCTACTCAATAGAAGAATGACCTTTTCATACCGACCGGTGATTTATCATGGAAGATGACTGGTTCATACAACATATGACATCGCGATATGCTCTGAGATGCGTATCATATGATCATAATCAACCGACAACGATCAGAGGGACTTGCATTGACCTCGTCTTCTCAAATTTCAGATTGGATCCCATACAAGAACCTTTGGCTTTACATTTCACCGATCATAAGGCGGTCATAATGAAAGGAAAACGCCGCCCACATCTCAAAACCATATACGCAGTGTGATTAATAAACAACTTTGCATATACTGTACATACGTGTTGTCACAGCTTTGTATGATCGAATGGGCAATGTACGGGGGGATACACGGTTAATGATCCCCCAGAACTTCGCCCACTCGTCATCATTCACTTCGTGGATGTGCTGTGATTTTTTTTTTACTTCGTTAGTTTGCCTTACGGCATCAGTACACTTTACACAAAATGGTGTAAGGGCGAAGTTAGGAGGAAGCATTGCGCAATGCGAACGAACGAACGAAAGAATGAATGAAAGAAAGAAGGAAGGGTGGTACACCAGGCACGCAGACGCAAAGCTTCGTTTGCCCCCAATTTTTCCCGGCAGGGCAAGGGCTCCTGGCCTCATTTTCGAATATTTTTTAATGCTGCCTAACAGACAGCTAAGATAGGCATGCGCTGCTTGAACGGTATTATCATCTTCGTTTCATGTTAATAAAACGATTAAATCGACTCTCCTTTCTCTTCAAGTCTTTTTTCTGGCACTCGAAGTAAACAGCGCGCCGTGCATATAAAGGCGAACGCGCGCCGCGTGCGACTGATTCGCCGACAACCTTCTAGAGCCTCTCGAACGTATGAGCCCTGCAGTAATTAATTCCCGAGAACTGCCGCCTAATTAGCCGAGGCGCGCGCCGTCAAAGAACCGCACCGGTGCCTTGCACGGCTGACCAATATTGCGGAGCGTGTTGTATACAGACTTCCTACACCAGGAAGCCGCGCGGTTACTCTATATCCATCCTTCAATATATAGCGAGTTGCTGCGTGGCATGTTCACAGCGGTAGTAGTTATATAGTGACACAGCACGAGGAACGATTTGCGACGTTGTGTGGATCTGGGGCGTAGCCAGAAATTTCTTTTCGCGCGGGGGGAGGTTAACTATTCTTTGTGTGTTCGTGCATGCGTCTGCATGTGTATATACACACGCACAAATTTGAAGAAATTCCACAGAAAAATTGGAAAATGCAAAACTGAAAAAATTCCACCACTGGCATAGCCGGGGGGGGGGGGGGGGGGGTAGGAGTAACAGCCACCCCACCCCAGCTATGGCAGTGGTGTGGATATGCGGCAACTATCTTTGGGCCGCGATTTTGTGGGGATGTCCTCAGCACAGTTCTATGCATGCCACTCTTATGAACGCATTCTTATTATCCACTGATTATATCGGCAGAGCACGAGCGTTGCTTTGACCACGAAACGGGAAATGTTTTTACATGCCAAAACCAAGCATATTTACTTATATATTTATATCCTGACGAAGGCTAGCCCACCAGTCGAAACCGTTGGCAAATAGAGATAAACATTAAGTGGTCTCTCTTCTCATATCCCACACACACACGTACGTACATACATGTTGGTTGCTTTTGATGCAACTGTTTAACTATGCGACATAACGGTAAGTGCTTGCTGTACACGCTCTGTATAATATTGCAACTGCAGCGAAAAGTGCAAGTTAGAAATCAATGTTTCTCTGGAAATAAGTCATGCAGTTTGTGCAAGCAAGTTTTTTTTTTCTGTGTGTGTCTGAAATGGGTCCCAAAATCCAAGGGATGGTGTACACATGCAGCTGTGGTGCATTTCCTGATGCAGGACCCCAAGCACATCTATGGCTAGTGGCATCTGGTAACCCAGTGTTGTGCAATCACCATAATAATAATAATATCTGGGGTTTAACGTCCCAAAACCACGATATGATCATGAGAGACGCCGTAGTGGAGGGCTCCAGCAATTTCGACCACCTGGGGTTCTTTAACGTGCACCTAAATCTAAGTACACGGGCCTCAAACATTTTTGCCTTCATCGAAAATGTGGCCGCCGCTGCCGGGATTCGATCCCGCGACCTTCAGATCAGCAGTCGAGCACCTTAACCACTAACTACACCACCGTGGCGGGGTGTGCAAACACCATTGCTGACGCGACACCAGAACACCAGACCCACCAACTGTAACTTTGCAATGGTGCACCGGTGTAACCTCAGGAGTCATGGCTAGCACAACCTTATGCACCGCTCTGAAACAGCAGCTGCACTCGAAAAATTGGAAAACGTGAAATTTGAGTAAAGGAATTGAAAGAAACTATCCACAACTATTCCTTCTTTAGTATTCTTCAACAGAAATGACACAAAATGCAAAACAAAGTGCTTAATGCAAATATGCAAAAGCACATGATGGTTTTAAAGCATGATATTTTTCTAAAACAGCAACACCAAAACTCAGCTTCGTGACAGTAACAAGCATTCTCAAGAGTAGATTACAACAGTGCCCACTGTATGAAACATGTGACTAAAATTTGAAGTTTTATGCCTAAATAGTGAAAGGGCACAACCTTGCCACAATGTAATACAATTACGCGTTTAAGAGGAAATAAGCCAGCCATAATAAACTCATGTTGCTGGAACAAAACTGCCACAACCAAACACAACCGTTTTTGTGACTAAGGTAGCTTCTTCAGTCCGATGTTAGCCTACAGCCTTCTAATCACTGGCACTCGAAATTAAACAGTGCTTACACATCAGCAGAGCTACAACAATGAAGCGAAACATAATGTAGAGTATCGGTGAAATCTAAATGAAGAGGCAGAACCTTGAGATGACGTTTTCATCTCACAGTATTAAAACTATGGAATGACAATAAATACAGTGAGACACACACACACACACAATTCATTGCATAAAACTTTGGCTAGGCTCTACTGGTTGCAAATCATCAAAAATATTCACTTGAGACTACAGGGAACAAAAAAAAAAGAAGACTATGTTCACGCCTAATGATTTCTTTCACATCCGGCTGATGCTACCGCTGCATATACCATGTTCAATTTTAACAGTGCATAGATGTGAGTCACTAACACAATTCTGACCCCTAGGCAGCAAATGTAACAAAAGCAGACAGGATGGACAGAACAACATGAACATGCACAGGAATCGAACTGGTCTCAGAAGGGCAATGAGATTGAATTACGCAACTAGACATCAGTTGCAAATCTTACCGCTTTCAGTATTCAAACGCAAATACTCTTTGGTTATTCCTTTATCAGTTGTGTACACTAACATACTGAATGTTTCATAGCATAGACTAGTGCTCATTCTGTATTTCAGCACTTGGATGGCTATGTGTTGACTGCACTTTAAATAGAGAACTATTACTTAAGTTAACTTGTTGACCTAATCATAAGCAGGTAAGTGGTGCCTTTAACACGAACAATATATTTATACACAGATAAAGCAGAGTAGGAACAAAGTTGTTTTGAATTAAGAATGATTTCTCAATGAGCATGTTCTTTATCTTTCCTTTTTTTTTTTCAGTACGAACATGCTAACATACTTTGATACATGCTATTCAGGAACTAGTCGTAATGAATGACAGGCAACCACTTGTGATTGGCACAATGATTAATGAACACTGACAAGCACAGAGAAAAGAAAACCTCACACAACCCAAAAGTATAGGAAACTATCGTCTGCTCTAAAAGAGATTAAGCACTCCATTAAGAAGGCACTTGATTAAGCATCACAGACCTGGGAACATTTCTGTCACCAAGTTTAGACTTAAAACTTCACTAACAGGACAGGTGCAACACGATTACATATGAAGGCACTCTCAGGACACTTATACATTTTCAACACATAAAAAATAATCCCGACAATGTAACCCCTAAAAATGAAAGCAAGAGGTAGTCAAGAAAACAGCCTGATGACATGAATTTGTGAAAATAATCATAAAGATGACTTGAACTACCTTGTGCAAGTTGATAACCATGCCTAATAAAACAAGCACAAACAAAAGGTGGGATGGAACTAAGCTCTAGGGTTTGCATTCTCAGCTGCCGGATCCTCTGCCATTACAGCATACTCGTTCTGACGCTTGCGCCAGAAATATACTACTACGGCTAGAGGCAGGACCAGAAACAAGAGGCCAACTACAAACGAAAGCCCTGCAAAGAAACCCTTGGATAAACCAAAAAGGCGTTCAAACATCACACGACCTAGAAGAGGAGCAAGGGCTTCACAGGCCGCCATCACCGAAAACAGCCTTCCGTACTCGGCCTCTGGAAGAAGCCTTGAAACGTGAGAACGTATACAAGCGGGGGCAATGTTGCTCAGCATTCCAAAGCCGTAGCCCAGAAAGAAGAGAGGACTGCCCGCAGCCCCGGAAGATGCGTGGAGTATGTTCTTGACGCCGACGCCTGCGATGCCAACCACAGCGAGACCGTACTCCTGGTTTGGAAGCCAACGTAGGAAGATCACTAGAAGCGGAATCAAAATGAGCACACTAGCCAGCGAGAATGCAGACGTGATCACCAGATATTGCGAGAAGGTCCAGTTGAACTGCTTCTTTGCGTAGAAGTAACCCATGAAAGAAGTCTGGCTGTTCAGCACAAGGAGAAACACAGAGAGAACGAGCAGCGGGATCCGAAAGCGGTCGACGTCGTAGTGACGGCCGAAGACAGTGCGGATGCTGCCCACCAAATGCCTCGTACTGAAGAGATGCCTGACTAGCTTATAAGGTCTTGCGCTGGACGATACTGCTCCTGATGGAGACTCTCCAGGAGCTGGGACATTTCCTGGATCTTCCGCAACGCAGGGAGCCATATCCCTGACTAGGAACACAGCACACAGGAATGACAGAGCGAGGATGCCTAGCGAGGAGCCCATAAGAGGAACAAACCTACCTGACTTGACAAATGTGAGGGCAGTGATTAGCTGACCAACCGGCAGTGCAATAACAAAGGCGATCTGCAACGTGAAGAACCGCACGGTCCTCTGTTTCCTAGAAGACGACAGTGCCGTAATAGTGTAAGACGACATAAGAACCGCTGGAAGGCCACCAGACAGGCCTTCAGGAATGGCAGAGATTATGTTGAAGTAGATAGACGCATCTACGTAGATCGCGGTTACTAGTTCCCCAGAAATCTTGAGCATGCTGCCAACGAGAGAAACATACAACGGTATTTTGAACCTGCCAGACTCGTCACACCAACTTGCAACAACAAGAGTGATCAATGCTCCCGGCAAAAACCCAACAAGCGACTGGTATATAACGTATAACGTAGCAATGTTCCGAACCTTGACGTGCTCCTTCGAATTCTCTGTCAAGTTCCCACAGATTTCCTTGGTCTCGTTAAGAACCTGGTAGCAGGCCTTCAGTTCAAGCAGATTGGCTGTTGTGGCATACTGCATGGTGTAGGCGAGGGTGAAGAGAAAAAAGAACGCTTCGAGCCGCAGTGTCACAACGAAGTCCATGCACTTGCGGCAGCAACCGCGCCTGTCTTCGTTTTCCAAGTCCTCCGAGGCGGGAGAACTCCCGTCGGCTAGCGCGTTTAGGTTACGGAACGTGCCATGGAGCCCAGATGGCATGAAAAATTCTCTCAGCCGTCGCCTGTAGCGCTGAGCCCGTCTTCGCCACGTGTGCTCCAAGTAGTCTTCAACAAAGTCACCAGCGACACTTGGCAAACCTCCTTCCATGCCGCCTACTGAGTGCAGCAAGTTAGGGAGAGACAAAGGGGAACCTGAAGAGGATGCGTTCTGAAACAAAGATGAAGAGGTACATCGCTCAATCACTAGCATTTGCAGATGGGCTCAGAGGAAGATGCACTGACTAGATGGGGTAGGGAGTATACACCCAATAAATAAAAAGCATCTGAAACAATCTGGGCCTAGAGACAGCATGGTATTCTGGGGAAATTTAGGACACCTTAGGTCTCATCAGCTGTGCATAACAGTTTGTGAAGACATTATGAAAATATTATAACAATTGTGAACTTCTGTAACGGTAAACAGTCAATGACTAGCCAAACATTGCACTTACCCTCAGACATGTATGCATTCCTCTCAACAATCTTTGTGAGCAGCACTAAAACAAAACCAGTGATGTGTGCGACTACACAAAAGTCGGTAAATGGCAGTGTAAATATGAGGCAGTTTAATGAGAATTGTGCAGATTATCACTGCTTTAGGAGCAAAAAAGCAAATATTTAGGTATGATATCCAAGTTTCTTTGTACACAATGTGAAATTGGTGAAACGGTAATGCACATGTTAAGATGAAAATGCACTGACTAGATGGGGTAGTGAGTAGACAGCCGATCAATAAAAGGCATCTGAAACAAGCTGGGCCTAGTAAAAGCATGGTATTCTGGGCAAACTGTGGACACCTCAAGTCCCATCGGCTGCGCATAACAGTTTGTGAAGACATTATAAAAATATTATAACAGTTGTGAACTTCTGTAACGGTAAACAGTCAATGACTAGCCAAACATTGCACGTAATTTCCAGTACCACTCAGCACAAATGAAATGTTATGCATATTAAGTGACGCATCAGTTCTAGAGGTTTCTTGTCCACGTCATAGATGCCGTGGTGGCATTCAGCCTGTGACATGCCACGAGCTCACAGCAGTCCGTTGTCATGAAAGTGAAGAACCACATCGATACTTCTGGCATACAGATGCTTCATTCGGCTTAGGTCCTGCTTGTTCTTCTGCACCTGTTTTCGCATGTTTGCAATTTCACGGTCCATCGCCTGCATGGTGGAGTCAAACTCGTATGGCAATCCTTGAGTTAACTGCTCGAGGTCTCCACGTTTCAGGCAGAAATAGCGTTGCTGATACCGATCCTTCCTTGCGGTTGCGACTGCTTTTTCTGGATCACGCTGAAAGCTGCCGTTCTTCTCAGAGTCGCCACCAACGCGCTCCAAGAAGCGGCCGCAGATGGTGCCTTTTCTGATGCGAGTGCTACCACCCTGCGCTTTTCCGTTTTCAAAGATCCATCTACCACGTGGTGTTGTGGTCGGACGCAGTATCCGATGCTCCAGCAAGCTCGTGTACGTTCGCGTCTGCTTCCAGAGGTAGTAGTGCTTCACTAGGCTGGGAATGGTCTTTTTCGGAAACATGCGCTGTATCACGCGGAAGTTCTTGCTGTGAACAACCAACGCGTTCTCGAACCGTGCATCGTCCTCCGCCGTCCACTCGTCTACGATAGGTACAAAGTTTCCGAGCTCGGAAATCGCTTTATCCAGGTCGTGCCCATGCCACTGAAGCAATCCCAGGGCTTGCTCTTCGTTGTAGCCGTACAGTTCGGCAGCGAAGCTAGTGTAAGCATCCAGCTCACTGTCCGAAATACCACTTCTGGGAGACCATACTTGAACTGCCCTGTCAGGCGCAGAGTCGGCGGGCGGAAGATCTGGTGGCACAGTACGAGGAACCCGGGCCTGGTACTTGCTGCCGATGTGAACGCTATGTCCTTTCTCCGGTCGTTTTGTTGGTGAGCCTCTCTCGTACGGACAGGCATCTGTCGTACTCGTAGCATGGAAGCGGTGGGCATCCCTCAACTTGTAACGCGTCCCGACCGGCACCATGCTCCAGGTCGAAACGCAGTGGCGTTTGCTGGGTTAGTGGAAAGAGATAAGAAACTCCTGTGACCGATAAAGTGCGCCCAAGCGTAATCGCTGGGAACGACACATCCCACGGTAACATGCATTCAGCTCTTACCTCTTCGTGAACCGACGAGTCGACGATTGAAGACTGCGCGCCAACGCGTTGAACCGCAGCACGAGCTTTCGTTGGGTCGCTCCGGCTAAACGCTCGCGCCGCTCGTGCTGCCACCAACGGGTCTGGTATTGTAGAAAACCGAGCTAAACCCGTCAGAATATCAAGCTCTTCTTCACTAGCAAACGAACCAAGCGCATTGCACGCACATGGTTTGGTTGGTTTGGTTTACGGTACGGCCAGCGCCCTGACGTCTATGCGTGCGCTCTCAAAACGAGTTCTCTATATTTGAAACAAATACGCAAAGAAAACAGCGACGGAGTGATCGCCCTTTTATTTGAAGCACTACAACAACACCCCTCTTAGATAAGCAGGAATTTTCAAGTTAGTTTTGTTTTCTCCTTTTGTTTTCTGAATAGATGCATGGTAGATGCGAACGGATTAGGGATCACTGCGCGGATGTTCAACATGGCCGATATGGACTCTTAGCATCTTATGATGTTCGGAAAAATCATTCATTATTCCTTCTTACTGATCTTACCCGTGAGTGATGTGTTTGTGGAAGGTACGTACGGAGAGTTGTTCTCGGTAGTTCGCTCTCTTTTAGGGCACTGTTTTACGGACTTAGTGGATCGGATGAATGCGGGATTCGCTTTCTGTTTAGCGAACTGTCAAATGCCCGTGCTGTGTTTGTCAAAGTTTCTGACGTGAAACGCGTCACCTCGCGTTATATTCACGAAAGCAGAGTGACGATGCGATGCCAAACCGTTGTGTATTACCTAACGGTCGCGATCGATGGCTGTGTTCTAACGATGCCTCACGAATACGCAGCGGCACCTAACTCATTTAGGCGAGGATGCAAAGGGATTCTCGAGGTAAGTCAGGGATGCAGTCGATGTTGTGTTCGTCTGTAGATTCGCGTGCGAAACACAATACGGTGCATTTAGCCCGCTGCGAAAACTACTTGACAAGCTAAACTTATTCCTTGTTCGTGCCTCACTGCGTTCGTGTGATTTTTATAGGTATTTGAATGCAGTGCGGTCCACTGATTACATAACATTAGAGATCGGAGTGGTGCGATCATTCAGATTTTCTTCCAGGACTTCAAGCCGCGCTGATGAGCATTGACTGTTTGTAGAATTACATGAAGATTTGCATCGCTGGCGCTATTTCTGAGGTTTAAAAAAAATGAAAAACGAATGGTGAGCTCATTCCCGAAAATCTTATTGCCGGTAACCTATGGTTCAAATCGTTTTCAAGGAATCCAAGCAGCAGCCCAGTTGGACCACTGAGCGCATGTTGTCGCCTAGACAGCCTGATTCGTTTGTACGTTCTGTGAATATGCATGTACTTAACAAGCTTAAGTTTCAAAACTTGGTAGTGTTTTATATTTTGTTTAAGTGTTGACGACACAAAAGTTTTTATTAATGATCGAACACATGCATTACACCGATTGCAGCAGCCCAGTCCCGCTCGTACGAGGAATTTCGAATATTTAAATTCTTATTCTTCAAAGCAGATTTTTTTGAAGCTTTGCACGCATGATAGAAGTATATAGTGCGCCAGAACTACTATGAGGAAAGAAACAGAACGCCAGGGAGTTAAACCAGAAAAGCGTCTTGTTCTTTGCACCATGCTGTGGGGTTGGAAAAGGGGAGTAGAAAGATGAGAGAGAGGAGGGAATGAAAGAACGGAATTAGCCGTGAATTCACTGATGCATCTAGGATTGCACCACTAGTCAAATGTGTTTGCACGAGCCCGTTTTCCTTTAAGAAGCACAAAGGTGCGTTCACTGGCTTGTAGGCCAACAAGCGATGGGGACGGTGTTCTAGAAGCACCTGCACGGAAAGTGGTCACTCATCCACTTGTCACCGACGTGTTACTGCTTGCCTTTGTGAAGCAAATCAAGCACAATGACATTGCAAATGTGATGTTCTTTTTTTAGTGCCGCAGATATTGCATGCTGCACTTATGGCCTAGAAAAACACACCAAATTTTCACATACAAAGTACGTTTTTCGGCCACCACTCGTGCAAGTAAGCGTGAACGGTAAAAATGTTTTCACGCATGTGTTCACGCTCAGTGTAGCACAGATCGAGGGCATGCCTCAGTAGGCATGTCATGACTCTGATTCTGAATTCTCTGGCACGTATAAGATGGGCCGTGTACACTTTTATTCGATTCAACCGTGCAAATGGGACCTCTGAAAATGTGCTTCATATACGTAGTGCACGACCGGATTAAATTGCATGCTGCTGTAAGGAGATTTGCATGGTTCCTTTCTAGAGAATTCAACATGCGTACTTGCAAGCAACAGCTTGTGCCTGCCGTTTCTATCCGAACATACTTCGTTTTTTTTTTTCCTTCTTTTTGCACACGGCATATCGCTTTATGGATCAAGTTCCTGCTTGTAGCAAATCTCTTTTCTAGTCCATTTTTACTTACCTCTTTCGTGTTGCCTGTACACTGTAGTTAAAAAGAATCGTTAATTTTTTCCGTGCACTTCCTGATCTTGCCTGTTGGCTTTAAAATCTTATCCCCAGCATGTGCCAGTATGCTTCGACTCTAATGCCTCGGTACCTCTATCACGTGTAGGATGGCACCACTTGTTGACTAAAGAAAACGCTCCACTTCTTGACGATTCCTTCAATGAGGGCCGATATAATGCAAGGATTCTTTTTGTGCTTGACTCTTTGTTATTGTGGGCTAATTTATTTGCTGCCAGCTCTTACCATTGGAGGGGCAGTGTCCCTTCCCCTGTGACAGAACCTTAGATGTGCTCGCCCTTTCCCTGTTCGGGCACCCCTCGCTAGAATGCCGAAGTTTGGTCAAATCCATGCACTATCCGTTACTCTTGTGCTTGCTTAAACACGACACCTGCAATTCATGCACACTAGCACCTGATTTCACTCGGCCGAAGGTCGCAGGATCGAATCCCAGCTGCTGCGGCCGCATTTTCGATGGAGGCGTAAATGCTTCAGGCCAGTGTTATTAACTTTAGGTGGACGTTAAAGAACCCTAGGTGGTCGAAACTTTTGGAGCCCTCCACTACAGCATCCCTCATAATCATATCATAGTTTTGGGACTTTAAACCTCGATAATAATTATTATATTATCACTCTGTACTCAGGGACAGCTCATCTTGGCAGTGGAGTGAAGGCTAAGGAGGCGGGGCTTCCGCATATTCGTGTTACTCCGCAAGTGGTTTGGCAGTTTGCGGCTGATTTTGGTTTCGCTCAATCACACCATTTTTCGAGTATATTTTTCTGAGAACAAAATGGCAAGTTTGCGGCTGCACACGGACCAACACATGTAAGGGTTGCTATGTTTACTTGGGAAAACAGGCGTGCAGAAAACGTGGTGCTGTCCAAGAAGTGGAAAAAAAGAAGAAATTCTTGTAAAGTGAACAATAGTTTTATTTTACCTACAACTTTCCACAATTGCTTTAGTCTCATAATAAATAGAGCAGTATTTATTTGAGCAAGGCAAATGAGAAAATCATCAATAATATTGGGTACTATTTCTTGGCGATTTCGCAGGGATGCATTTTGGTTCTGTAGCTTCCACAACACTGGCAAGAAAGAGTTAGTGGATTTTGTAGGATGTTCCGTGGTCGAAGCATAGTGACTGCATCTGTCAACTAACTAGCAGTGCTTCTCTCCATTTTTTGGACTCGAGGTAAAGTGTAGAGTAGAGGAGCATGTCAAGATGAGGGAGGCATAGATTGTCCTGTGTCGTTGCTGTTCGCTGCCCATCATTCTCACTCCATCCTTTTCCCACAGCTTCATTCCGCCACTCTGCCACTGGGCTGCCAAGCATTGTTGAAGGGGACCTAGGCTCGCATCTCACACTCCAGTGCAACGTCAGCAGGCCACACCACCAATCGCAGCGCTTCGTCTGGCTCAAGGACGGGCGAGGTCTGGGCCCCGAACTCAGCTGGACGGAGTACGAGTACCGTGGTGACCTGGTGTCGTCGGGGCTCGTTTTGAGCGACGCCGGGAACTACTCCTGCTACCTCGACACGCCACACCCGCACAGCAGTGCTCAGCTTATTGTCCGTAGTAAGTGGGCACATAATCCCTCAAATTTTTACCTTCCAAGTGCTATCTAGAAAGACAAGGTGCATAGCCTAGGGGGTGTTTCGGTGTCAGAGCACCCCCTCAAATTTTCTCAGTGCTGCATACCCTCTCTCCTCCTTTCCACTCATATTAAGCGCGTAGCAATTTAGGGGCCCGGCTTGTCGATGTCCGTATGTCTGTCACATGATCACGCTGAAGATCTAGAATAACGAAGAATTAATTGCAATAATTAACTGAAAAAAACTCCCGCCATCTCCCCGTAAAGGGAACCCTGAGTAGTATGCGAAGCAGCCATGAGTCGACTTAGATTTCTGTAAATGTTTTATTTTCTTCATCTGTTCATGGTCCTTCTATTCGAGGTTCTCCTGATGTTGTTACTCATCATATATGACTTTAAGCTCAGGGGAGCTGTTCCCCTGATGTTGTTACTTGTCATATATTACTTTAAGCTCAGGGCAACGTCTTCCCTTGAGTATAACGGCCTTGTGGTCCGTAAAGTATAAAGTTAATGGCTCTTGCTGCAAAGGTTGCAGCTTGAAGTTTGAGAATGCGATGTTAACGCGCCCGTTTCGCTTCGGCTTTGCGAGCCCGCCGCTCCGGATCGGCTGGGGAACTGGCTGCGTCGATGCGACGCCGGGGAGACAAGCCCCGTTCATAAGCTGCTTCGCATCCAAGGGTACCTTGCATGATTTATGGCGTGGTGGGTACCTTGGATGAATGACGGTGATTTATGGCGAAGTGGGTATTTTGCATGATTTATGGCATAGTGGGTACCATGCATGATTTATGCTAAAGCACGCGCCGCAGTGGAGCGAGCGCTCTATCACACGTCCATACGTCAGGCAAACATTCCTTTCTGCACACCATGCGCAAGCTCTCCGCTCGTGCGAAAACGTCATTCTGTTTTTTTTTCCTTATATCCAGTGGCACCGTTTTCTCAGGCAAAGATTCCTTTCTGCACACCATGCACAAGCTCTCCTCTCGTGCCAGCACTTCGTTCTCTTCTTTCTTCCATACATCTAGTGGCACACGGGGCACTGGTCACGCCGGGGAGACAGGCCTCGTTCATAAGCTGCTTCGCATCTAATAGCTAAAAATGCTTCCAAAACTTCAGGCTGACACCCGCGCCACACAAGAGGGGATGCCACCACCTCATTAAACGTGCAATTTCTGTGTCCACCAGTGCTTCTCCGGCATCCAATCATGCTGTACTACACACTTTCTCAGGTTTCACGTTAGCGGAGATGCATTTAGCGCAGCATTTAGGACTACATTAAGACCTACACCAAGAACTTGTTTAAGTTCTCCTTGGATGCAGCAAGACATGCGCCAGTGGGAAGTGGAACGCCTTCCCACGTTCACAGCTCAAGCTACGAACTCTGTCTCTTGCGTTCCTGAAGCACTGTGTGGTATATGCGTGAGCACAGGCATAGGATTTATTTATATAGATAGATACTGCAGTGAACAAAAACACAACCAGCCCTACGACTTTATTCAAAACAAAGAAGGAGACTTAGTTTGGGTGCAAGCTCTATTTCGGGGAATGCACAGAATGCACATTTCTTTTTAATTGAAGCGTATAGGTAATGGGAAAGAGCTACTACTGCATGTACCAACAACACACCTACGAAGTTGTCCACAAGATTTCTGTACTCCAGCAGGTTTCAGTCGCCCAAGTGGCCAGCTTTCTCATAGTTTCTATGTACATGTATCCGTTTGAGCCTATACTGCACTGCTGCTTTGCCCTAACGGGCCAGTTTTCTGTGAAATGCCAGCGTTGTTGTCCAGCTATGCAGTCGCCCATAATGTAAACTGTAAACCATACAGTGCAAATATTAGCAGCTACCTGTAGCATGTGCTTTACTAAAGTACAGTAATTTTCATACTTGTCACTGTGTTGAGCGGTTTTCTAGCGACAGCGCAGCTGTGCCAATCTCTCTCATGCTTTCTTCTCAGCTCCCCCAGGGCGCCTGTCGAACGTAACAGTCCATCCGTCGAGCGTGGTGGCCACCGTAAGGTGGCACGTCACCAGTGACGGAGGCTGCCCCATCTCCCATTTCACATTGGCCTACCAGCCTACACAGCAGCCGCCAGCCAATAGCTCTGCTGCAGCCCACCATTACCAGCCTGTACACATCAGTCCGGCTGCTGTGAGTACTGGAGGCGTGAAATGATTCTCCTTGGAAAAGAGCAGTAAAAGGGTAATTAGAAAAGCTGTGAAATCTTTGAGAAGACCTGCTGTGGTGTTCTAGTGGTTATGGTGCTCGACTGCTAACCCGAAGGTCGCAAGGTCAAATCCCAGCCACGGCAGCTGTATATCTGTGGAGGCAAAATGCCAGAGACTTGTGTGCTCAGATTTATGCGCATGTTAAAGAACCCCAGGTGATCGAAATTTCCGGAGCCCTCCAATACGACGTCTCTCATGACCATAGCATGGTTTATTATTATTATTCCAAAAATTATTCCAAAATTATTCCCAAAAATTATTATATTAATATTTGGGATGTCTGTGGCTGTGAGACAATGAGGCACCTTTTTCGTGACTACGTACTTCCAATCAGAATGCAATATCCTAAAGTCTGTTTGTTACAGACTGACATGTGCACAGAGATGCTTGAATGTGTTGTTGGAGCTCATGAGGGCTTATGGACTATGTGAGAGATCGTACAGTCAGTAAACTCACCTATAATAATACCGTGTAATTTGTACAGTAACAATGATACCATGTAATATAATTATTTGACTTGGCCTTGTGTTTAGAGGGTCACAGGGACGTGTCATTCATTGCTTCACAACTGCTGATGCACTGCTACAAGTGCACACGTAGCCCATGAAAAACACGATCCCTTAACCATAGTGAAATGATTAGCAATGCAATCTCAGTGGCATTTTTTTAAATGTATGGTCCAGCTTAACAGAAGCGTAAAGGTTTCAGCTTTATTGCCAGCTCCTCAGTGTTTACGGTGCATGACTGAACTTCACTGATTCAAGGGAAAGCAGAAGCACTACGATCCACTTCGGTAATTTACAAAAAGAACGGCATTTATTGCGATTCTGAAGTCTCAGTGGGATGCATGCTAGGAGCAAATGTCTCACAGACTGACACAATAATGGGTTTTATGCCAAACAAACAAATGGCAAAGGAAAGAGACGAGACTGTTATCTGTGATGTTCCCTTTCTGTGGCTGGCAGATTTCTCACTAACAACAGTTAAAACCCAAGCATATCAAACTCGGATAAATCGCATTGTCCTTTATATTGAACTATTTTCGAACACAACAACGCTTTAACGTCATTGCTCAAGATGTACGGCTACATTGGACAGAAATATTTGGAACTGGAACGCTTTATATATCGAAATTTGGCAGTGTGAAACGTCCCTGTTGTAGTGGAGCAGATGCACGACCGAGTATGCGCCTGTGAAGGAGGACGAGAAACGACCCGCGTTCTGATTGCGCGAGAGCCTGTGCCGCCTTTTGCCAGCCTTGCACTGTGTCAGCGTACGGTCCCTTTTCGTCGCGACTTCATTACACCAATAAACCTCATCACACTGTGAGTTTGCTTTCCCGCACAAGAAGTTGGCATTTTCTCACAGAAGGGGACTCTTCCGCATGCATTTTGTTGTGCGACTGGTGTGATTAGGAGGGCGCCGCGAAGTGCGAGTAGAAACTACCACTTGACTTCACGTGCTTTCTCCAATGATTCCTCATCGTTGCACTCGTCAACCCGTTGCGCACAGTAGGCGTTCGCATCTCCGTGATTTTCTGCTCCCTTTGTTAATGCGACATATGCCATGAAATGGAAGAAGCTGCTGTTCTCCGCAAAGCTGGTAATAATAAATAAACACAGTCGAATGTGTGGGAAAGAATTCTGACATCTTGGCTGTTTACAGCAACGAAAGAAGCACGCAGAACACGATATTGAAGAACAAGGCAAACATTAGAGTGAAGGTGGAATAGAAGCTTTCGGTACCTGAAGAGGATGCACAACTGCGAATTAAGATGTTGAGGCATTGTTTACATCGATACAGCATTTTCTTGTGTATAAACCACCGCTGCGTAGAACATGCACCTCCAAGCACAAACCACAAAAAAAAAATAATAATAAAAACTAAATTTGTGCCAGAAATATGGTAATTTCTTTAAACGATTTGTATAGAATAGTACGATATATTGAACCGATTCCAGTTTTTTGTGAGTTCGATATATGCGGGTTCGACTGTACTGTTCCTTTGCCTTTGACGTTATGGTTTTATGATGGCCTATGCAGAGGCAGTTCTTCGTTTACCACCTGGAGCCGGGCACCCCGTACATGTTCCGCATGTGGGCTTCTAACCGCCTAGGTCCTGGAGAGGCCACGACGGTGTATGCCTCCACGTCCAAGCCGCTCGATCCCACAGGTATAGTTCATTGTTCACTTTAATTAACCTAAACGTGGAAAGAAAATTTAATCTCAGGGGCTGACTTGTCAAGGGAAGTCCAGGGGAACATGGAGTGATGAGAAATTGTCAAACAAGGAATGTCTTTGAAGCCAGCACTTCGTCAAGGGGATTTGTTGGCTGTATCCACATTCCTCGTTCGACTATTTCTCACTTGTAGAGCACTGAAAACTTGTTTGTGCCCTCTCTATGAACCATAGGCTCTGCAAGGTTCATGTCATTGCTGCCAAGCCCATTTTACAGCAATCGTGAACCTGTTACAATTTGAAAGCCGGAGTATGTGCAAAAGCATGATAGCAACGATAACATGCACATAGAGCATGAGAAAAGCGGATTGATGACACTATGGGCAGAGCAAGACCTTGGCAGTGGTGTACTCAGTCTTGATGGGATGCTTTGCTTCGTTCTTTTTTTCCTTTGCTTATACAGAAGTTGTGCAGAAGATGTTTGCCGGTGGGGACGACTTCAGCACGGCGGCATGGATGGTGGCTGTCTCCATGGTCATGGGCACTATCCTCATTCTGTCTTGCCTCAGCTGCCTGCTCATTTACAAGGAAGGCCGACACGGTGCGTCCATTTGTATACTCCCTGTTCATTCTTAAACATCTTTTTTTTTTTTAAGTTAGCATAGAATGACAAGGGAACGGAAAAGAAGCCGAGGACGACAGTGAGTTATATAGAGCGACGAAATGAAGAAGTTCGCAGGGGTAACGATATTGGCTTGCACAAGATAGGTCAACATGCAGCTGTGGCTAAATCTCGCTTTATTTGGGCCACTTACAGACACAGGTCTCGGGCATGCAAGAAAGATGCGATGCAGCTATCTCGCAGCTGGTATCTTCAGCGTGCAAAATAACTTTCCTCTGAGGTGAGCTTTGACAATGAAAGCGGTGCATCACCATTTGCACTTCATTGATAACAGATATGACGCACACAAGTTCAAGTTTAGCACGACATGGACCTACGCAAACTCGCAATAAAAATGTCCTCAGTCACCCTTTCGTGATGGCAGTCATACTGCATCTGCCCCTTTGATGGCAGGCTGTTGCCAATGCTATGAATACAGTTTCAGTCTCATATTCGATTGTAACCCACAGGCAATGGTTGGACCCTCTTTATTGAGAAACAAGGTGCATGTTAGATTTTAGTAACCATAATACATCACACATTACATGTCCTCCGAAATTGCCCGCTGGCGCACCCTTCTTGCATCGGCCAATACCTCTCGGGCTTGCGTGCTCCCACCTGCTGCGTAGTTAATAATGACATTGCTGAGGAGAGAGCGACTGGCTTTTACTGTTTTTGACTCTAAATATCTTGCACTAATATCTGACTCTAAAACTTGACAGGAGCATTGACTATGGATCGGCAAGGCTTTCTTACCATGTTCAGTAGGCAATGCAGGGCCCCTGCTGAGTGATATGTTTTGCTTACTTATGTCTCAGTGGGATTATCAGATTAGGTTGGCTATAATAGTTTTGATCCTTTGGGTAGTGTAAATGCTCTTACTCTGCATCAGGAAAAATTGCCATTGCAAAAATTCCACTGTCCTCCAAATTGTTTTGGAACTTAATTGAACGAAATTTATTTGTCTCAACATTCCAGCACATCCTGCTGTCAAGTAATTTGGTCTCACACTGCCACCTGCTGTCCTTCCGATTAACATGTCGTGTGGAGTGTCCTGGGAAGGCAGCCATGGTGAACTCAATTCTCAAATGAATGCAAAATTCTTCTTCATCTGTGTTGTACTATGTAGTTTGCTTTTTGAGGGCACTCAGACGCATCTCTCTTGTTACTAACTGCAGTCAGGCGTGTGCTCATTTTTGCCTGAGTTAAAACCTTGTAGGCATTTACGGAACTTATCTTAACAGTTTCCTCACACTGCTTGCGGTGAGTTATTTCACTCCTGCCAACTCTTCCAATTTGCCCAAGAGACTCCCAATTTGTGACCATCCTCTGGATTGTACGGGAGTGGCCATCAATCTCCGGATAAACAGCCCTAATCCGAGCCAGAACAAAAATGACGAAACATTGCACTTCTAAAAATTTTCTGGCCTTGAGGAACCCCAACAGCTTGTCACGGGACACTCCTCTCTACTCACTGATGTAAAGTGATGGGAGGTCGCTGTGTTCATGTGTGGCCTTGGTTATGGTCCGGCATGTTATCTTTATCTCGACAAGGAACTCACAGTAACATCACACTGCAGAACACGCAAAGTGAGCTTCGCAGTCTTACAATGCTATGCGGTTAACCCTTTGAGGGTCGATTTTTCTCGCAAAATGCGTCCCAAAAATGTGTATTCTTATTGCTGAATTAAATTCTTCAGACGAACTTATTTTAAAAAAATTGTCTAAAATTTTTTGGGTGATGTAAAGCGACAAAAAAATCATTTGGGTTGTTACGTACGCATTGTTTATTCGTGAGTAACAGCAAGATAAATTCTAAAAAAATCCTATGCGACTGTTAAAATATTATGCATTGAAATAGACATCTGTGTAGTTCACAGGCGTACAAAAATAAGTGCGCAAAGTGATGTTATGTGGAAACACGGGGGGAGAAAAGCCACTTTTGATCCAGCCAGCATCATCTCGCCGCGCACGCTTTTGAGATGTTGCTCACTCATCAACATCTGAGTCTTCACATGTAAGTAACTCCTCGTATGATGGGCTGACATTTACTGAATCAGATTCTGATTTGGCAGTTGAGCAATCGTCACTAGGCTCACTTGCGGCTGGGAAACCGGCGCACACTTCCACAGCAAAAGCAAACTGCTCGGGTGAGCGCGCTGAAGAAAACTGTATATAGTTGTGAGCACTTCCGGAAAGCGAAAACAAGTGCGAAACCTATGATAATCCTTCCTCTTATCGCCAACAAGACGGAAGCGGTTTCTGCGAGTCTCCGAAACGGGAAACGCAACCACAGCGGCATCGTTTGTGTCAGTCAGCGCCTGCACGGAAACAGGCATAACCATGTACTGAGGAGCAAGAAACGAGATAGTAACAAATCGGTCACGTTTTGAAACATTCTCAACCAGAAAGCCACCAGTTTTGCAGGTGCAACAAGCGGGAACAGGCCGAAGAACGAAACTGAAACTAGCCGGCGCATATTCGTATAATGAATCGAATACAACGCTATTCGATTTGTGATTCGAAATTTTCGAATATTCACACACCCATAGTCATTGCACACTTTGTTCCGTGCATGCGTGTGTGTAACGAAACACATGCACTAAATTACGAGCACCGGAAAGGTTGCCAGTGTCTAAAAAATTTACTGCAACCATCCAGAGCTGTGTAGGACATTAGTGTAGCCCTGAGAAGCAAGAAATAAAAATGTGTGTTTTTTTCTTGTCACCCCCCCCCCCTGCATATTGTTTTGCGAATCTCCTAATTTTAATGTCCCTAGGTTGGCAGGTACACTACCTTGATGTACTTTGCATAAATGTTACAATGAGCCACATTATGAAACAATGCTTTCTTGAGACTATCAATGAATAGAAATATTCTTGCTTATAATCCTGGACAGGATTGCCTGACTGATGTTTCGATTACTGCAGAGGAGTTTCAAGACGAAGTGGAGGAAGAGGAAGAGTCGTCGGCTGTGCCACACATTGTCGCCAACCCCGGTTTCGAGGTCGACTTAGAGGAAAGCTTTCTCCTCGATCGGCCAGACTGCAACGACAACAACGAGCGTGCGGTCAGAACCAACAACAACTCTGTGGTGCGCCCGTCGCACGTGTAGCTGAATCGACAGTGCTGACCCGGTGCATAGAGCGAAGAACCTAGCAGGAACAGTGGCGACCTGCAAAGCTCAGAAGCTTAGTCTTAAAGATGCCTGAAAAGCCTGTAGACGTGCGGATGATATGGTTTGTGGCTACCAGACTCGCTTGCCCCGTGTTTTGTTGCGCTAGTTTCTCTAGTGCATTATACTTACGTCGAACCGACAGACCTTCGCCTGACTGGACTGATGGGCCAGCTTCCAGCGTGGCGCCAGTCTCTCTGCTTTTCAGCAAGAGCAATGAACAGACCGAAGTGTGGAAAGTACAATGTTCCTGAAATCAACGTGAAGATATTGGTGTGTTGAAGGCCGCATATTTCGTGCTGCAGAGATCGGGAGTGTTTTTTTTTTTTCTTTTGCTGCCATGTTTGCTGCTACTCTTCTGCTGAAAGACCATAGTTTTGCCGAATTTGCTGAAGAGTTACCCTCACCTAACCATTTGCTGTAGCGTTCTGCTTCCTTTGTAATCGAGAGACTCAGAACCGGTGCATTTATATAGAAGTAGCACGAAGATGTATAGATAGGGGCTGACAGCAAAGTAGAGCAGTTCTGTTCAAGGCAAAGGTTCCCTAGAACACTTGGAACTGGCCGTTCCCAGTTCGTGAACTTGCGTTCACATGTCCTGACTCGTGACCCATTCATGTGGCGTGACATGAAAGCCAGTGATGTGGCTCAGCCTCCATCACTCGAGGTTTCGCTGCCTCAGGTTGGTAAGCTCCAGTCGTCTTGTTCCCTCCCTTTCATGAAAGCATGCGCAGTTAACTTTGCGTACCTTCTTCACGACATTAGGCGCCGAAGAGTGTTTTGCAGTATGAGTGATGATTGCCATCTTTTTTTTTTTGTTTTGTTTTGTTTTTGTTTGTGATGTCCATGCATCGATCAGTGGCCCGGAGTCTGGCACTTGTATATTTGCAAGGTTCTCAGTGAGGCAAAGCAACTAGTACAGGAAAGATGAGATGGGTCCGTAAGCGTCACAATATTCACAAGTGTCACAGTGGGAGAAAAAAAAAAGTCTGATTCAGTCGCTTATGGAAGGCCCGCCTTGTAGCAGTTGTAGCCAGTTTTCGGAGAGAAAGCGCCATTTCGGGCAAGCACTTGACTCAGCAAAGTTGAAGGAGTACTTAGACATATTTTCGAATACATAGAAATGTTGCTACATCTTTACGGCATGTAAAGGATCACATTTGGCGCGCATGAAGTTTGGGGGTGCAGCACATTGTAATTTTACGCTAAAGATGTGTTCAAAACGCCAACTGTGGCCTATTCGTCCTTGTCATGATGATCCGACGCGGAGCAATATGTCTTGATATTGAGGTTAGAAGTTTATTGTAGACTGTTTAAACACACAATGTAGTCCATACACTTTCTGGGACCCAACACAATTGTACAAAGGTACCAAATGATTTCGGTAACATGAAAACCAATTTATATGGCAAGTATTTGAAACAAATATGTGTATTAAAAATTATTCCTAAGATCAGTACTGGGGCAAACATGAATATGTAATATGTTGTGATATTGGACATTCACTGCATTCTAACAATGTGGTTTCTTGGTTATAGATGGTTCTAAATTGTTGAAATTAACACATGAGCTCGTTACGTATGTCAGGAACAAGCAATGCGTCAGGAAAAACGTTAGCTACAAATTCATATGGAAGGAATAATTTTTGTGTATCGGGAGTAAGTGAAAAAGAGCTAACGCTCCGGTATCAGTAAAGCTATTGAAAAATACAGCCCATCTGAATTCCGACATTTGATTATTATAATTAATGTTTATTTTAGGTAGCAAAATATTATTGTGTAAAGTGCACTCGCTAGTCTATAATGTAGGAATGAGGCTAGGTGTAGTGGCATGGCTCATAAAATAGAAAAGCACATTTGAAGAAGTAGTGTAGCAGTTGTGATCAGGATGAAACTTGAGTGAAATTGAAATTTGCTTTTGATCATGGCTAGTGTGAGGGCCCGTAACACATTGTATTAATGATTGCCACGTGTTTACGCATCTGCTGTAACTATCAGGCATATGTGTTGTTGGGCAAGATTAAAATGCCTCTACTTGACAATACGTTTTGCCGCATGTTTAAGTACGTGAGCATAGTTTCATGGTTTATTAGTCTCATGGTATCATGAAAGTGCTATCCAGGTGAGGTTCTTTTTTTTATTTTCGTGATTCTCGACTAATGAATGTAAGAGACCAGCTTTCACGACATGTGCTTACTCTTATTTTTACAGGGAAAGCATGTAGGCTGTTGAGTAAATAGTTGCCAAATACATTACTAACGTTTTGCGTTAAGTGTACAAAATGTATTCACTAAGGAACTCGTGTAACGCTTTGCTTGCATTCTCTGTAGAAAAAAGAAAGATGGACTGAAATTTGTTTGCTTCGCATTTTTTTTAAAGAATCGCAGCTAGAAAAGGCTGAATCTTTTGACAATTTGTCATAAAAGAGAGCCGCCAAATTCCTTTGCTTAACTTAGAGCTAATGGAATGTAGCATTTGCAAGAATACTGGTTTCAATTTGTGAAGATCACATTTTTTGTGTTACTGAATTGAACCTACCGCATAAGCATACTGAATACACCCATGTTTTTTGTACCCTGAGCTGTTCAGTTTATACCATAAGTTTTATGTGTCGCAATTATGTAGTGTCTTGTGCTTCACACAGCTGACAGTTATAAAGTAACGCTCCACATTATGTGTCTAATATGCAACGTGTTAATTTTCTTTCCTTCTACAACTTCACAAAATTACATTTGAAGCGTCTCGGCTAGTTTATGGTCACAAATTACAGTACCTTGCTGGTTGCTCATTGTGAAATTTTTTTCGCTGTAGCAGAATGGTTAAGATGGTTACCTAAGTGCAATCAAAGCTTGGAAAAACAATGGTATGTGCGAAGCTGGCTCATCTACTAGCATTTGTACTTATGCCAAATTTACAAAGTGCAAGCTGCACTACTTGCATAAGCTACAATGTCATTGCTTTATTGTACTCGGTTAACAAACACCGATAACATGTATTAGTTTTGTTTGTTTTGTTTTGGCCATCTGGTCTTGCATTGCAAATCTTAACTCTTGAGTACAGCTACCTAGTGGCTCCGTGTCTATGGCTCGGCTGTGGCTACACCAGCTGTTTTAAAATGTGGGCACAATGCAGAAATGCTTGTCAAGTGTGCTTCATGCTGGCAGACATAGCCAAAATGTGCTATGCCTGTCGTGAGCTTAATTTCTTCCCGCCTCACATATTGGTGGTGCAAGGAAACATGTGTTCTTGCAGTTTCTAAGCACGCGTTCGTATTTGGCTTGGTAACATTCCTAGTCAAAATACCATGAACAATGTCTGGCAGCTCGAGGGTTACTCTAGGGCGCAGCGTCGACACTCACTTTTGTGGCGTTCAAAGTAGGAGTAGCACTGTGCTCAGTGTCAACGATCAACGCAGTTTGTGTACAAACAGAGTCGACACCGCACGTAAAATGGCACCGCACGCGGCTTTAAATGAGCTTTCGGTCTTTAGGGTAATCGTAGTTGCCAAACAAGTAGTGGATAGGAGGTAGCTGACAAGAATTGACAAGAGAGTAAGCACACGATTGAGCGAGTAAGTGATCAGTGGCGTAGCCAGGGGGGTGTTTGGCGCTTCAACCATCTCCCTCCGAAATCTTTACATTTTGTATGTGCATATATAGTACATGCACACGTACAAACACATGCACATACATACATAAAGGGGGGTCAGACCCACCCCATGAAAAATTTTCTGTCTGTCCCCATGTTTGTGATGAACTTTAATTTGGATCTTAGGTTGCTTTTATGGTGCCTTGACTGTCATAAATTAAGATTGCTCTCACCGCCAGAGGGATTAACTGTAAACAGACGGGGTGTGAAATTTGGTCTTCATTGCATTGTACTTGCTGTGTAATGTTCTCAAAGTCCTGCATAACGTACATGCGTTACGCAGGACACCATTATGAACTCTTGCGGCTGGAGAAAGGAAATACAGTTACTTCTCATAAATATTCATAAATTACGGCCATACGCTCGTCTCTGCGTTTTATGCCACTCACCTCACAGAAAGTATGATCTCCTTGCATAATCTTTAACGCAGACAGAAGCAGCTCTTGAACAACAGCTTATTTACTACGAACAAGCCATGTGATGTGGGCAGCACGTTGGCTACAGTTTGTGGGTAAACCCTCTGCATTTTTACGTTTCATACTGTTGTGATTTTCATTCTTTGAGTTGATCAAGCTCTCGAGATTTTGAAAAGTGATGCAGCTATAGTACGACTCGTAATGTGACCCGTGCCATCCCTGCGTAAAATGTCGTTTGCTGGATTATTTACCTGGTTTTGAGCGAGCCTTTCCAGACTACTCGACGCACTGGTGTTACTCAAAGCTAAACATCTGTTTATTATTTGGGCACAAGGGAACATAGTGGAGGAGCAGAGTGTTGTCGGTAGTTGTTGCTTTCCTGACGTTGTTGTGACCAAATGTTCTTTTTTTTTTGGTCAACTTAGGAGGTGAAGCTTGAGCATTTGTGAAGTGCATTTCTTGGGAGGCAATTGCTCGCTAATGTGAAAAGTGTGGGTGATCGTAGTGGAATATTACATAATCTTCCACACGCTTTTTAAGCGCCGATAGAATCGAAGTCCTGTTTTCATTGTACTTCATTCTTTTATAGACATCAATATTTTGTAGTCTGCATTCCAATTTGTGTACTTTGGTGTCAAGGACACTGCCTTCTATGTATTGCTGTAGATTAGTAAGACTTCTTTTACTAATGGTTTTAAGTTTATACATATATCATGAGGTATATATACGAAGTCACTTTCAGCAAAAGGCCAACAAGATTTCTCTGCATTTTTGCATGTTCATATTTGCAAGAGAAGTTTAGTTACATAAACATGAAATGAGGGTTCTTAAAATAGTGAAATTTTATAATTTACTCAAGTATGAATGTTTCAAAATTAGGTCATTGGAATATTTAGTTGAACATAGAATATTGTTTCATCTCTAAACAAAAAGAAAAAAGCTTTTACGAGGCCTGTAAAGCTTGCATACATTTATATCCCGTATGTATGTGTTGTACAATTTGCCATTGGATGTTTCGACGACTGAAGAGCTTATGAATGAGTAACAACTGCTTTTAGTTACCTAGAGAACCAAAGCAGTGTCCGTAAATTAAACAAGAGAGCATGTGTAGTGTTGTGTTCAAATAGTGCATTCTCAAATTGAGCAAGTTTGAATAGAAAAGACAAGTTCACTTATTATTTGAAGTTTTAACTATTCCCACACCGCGGTTCAGATTATGAAAAAATTACCTTGCTTTAATTTACTTATGGTAGTCGCAACTTGTGTAGACTGCTGTCCTGCACATCGCAATTGCATTTGTCACAAAAATGTTGTTGTCAGGCATGTTGCATTGTCTGATTGCTTTCTGCTTCAGAGGATGACATTTTTTGTAATTTGTTATGTGTTCTAAGATGCTCATGTTGAAGTTTGTTCGGTGCTGTAGTAAATTGTGTGGTCCTGAGTTAAATTAGACTGATTTGCACTGCTGCCAAATGAGCTCTTGTTACTGTTGTTATTATACCTTCCTTCATGCTTAGTAATTTCCTTTGTTTATTTCCCAAGCGGCCCATAAAAGCAGTGGAAAGATTATAATGACCCATTTGACCGGCGTTATAAGTTGCTTTTAAAGGCATTAGCCGAGTACTTGGTCATCCAATCGCTCGTGACTTCAGTATAACTGCGATGCTTCATTTATTACATCTAACATGCAGTCTTAAATTGTGTTACATTGCTTAAGGTTTGCTAAGAGCCACCTTACCACATCATCTTGCCTTTTCTTTACAAAAAGTCACACTTTACTCTCCTTACCACATCTTCCCTATCTTGTTATCGTGGAACAAGGTTTAATTATTTTTGCGCAGCTGTTAAAAGTCCTGCTTTGCTGCAGCATTTGTACTACCTATACCATGTGTACCGTGCATTACATTTACAGTGCATTATGTTTACTGTTACTAACACTTCAGTTCTTGCTTATAATACATTCTGTTGTGCTTCTACACGCACATTGTTGTTTTCAGGACTATTCTTGCATGGAAACTTGAATTCTGTCTTGTTCAGGGGCAGATTTTTGTTGCATACCTCAGTGCCATTTTTATGTTAACTTATTTTTTGTACATGTAATGTCAAGCAACTCTTGGCAGTCCATTTGGTGGCTTATTGTGAAGTTACATTGTCAGAGTCTCTTGCTATGCCTTTGTGTGAATGTGTTCCTACTAAACAAGTTTTTGAATTTCTGCATACTTCTTAGGCACAGTCACTTTGCATTATATGCATATTGTATTATCTGCCAGTAGTATGGTACATATAACAGGGTCCTTCGGTGCTGTCTTGTCTCTGATACTTTGATTTTTTGGCTACCTTATCTGCCAACCAATTTGGGTAGGTATATGAACTCAGGTTATGACAGAGGAAAACCGTACCCACACTTTGGCGTTGAGCTTATGACCAGTGATGCATCTATGCTGATGACTCACAACAATGTGCTTTGTTTTGTAAACTGCACTCCTTCCCGATTACAGCTGCCATTCTGGCCTGCAGCTTCACGTTACTGTGCTCATTGAAAACATCAAGGCAAACCTCGAATGTTCATTTGGTATTGTAACATTATTTTGTTAGGACAAGTGGGATATTCTTTCATTATGTATACATAAACATATGTTTTTGGCAGGGCATTATCCAATGTCACATGGCAAATGTGTACGCAGTTTCTCAACATTTGCGGTGAAATTTAATTTTTAGCACACATTCTTAGCAAAAATATTTAATGCTCATTTTGTTGAGCACATTCGTGCACTGGTATTGTTCACAGACTAAAATGAGTATTGCCTTACTGCGTCCTGGAATATTTTGACTAGATCCTGGCATTTACAAACTATGTTTGGCTGACCATTAAGTGGGACTCGACACATTCCTCACTTCCCATGTGTTACTGTTATTTAGCACTGTGTGTGGCTGAATGTAGTTGTGAAATCTGTGTGCCTCTTACTTAAAAATGGAGTCTTCTTGACAAGACGAACAACAGAATAACTGCTGCTACGAAAAACTTTATTAGTATATAAAGAGGAGTGCACTTTAAGAGAAACTTTTTTTCTCTTCACTAACATTGTCCCGCCAACTGCACTAAGATTCCTTGGAAGACGCTCACTTTACGAAGTGGGCGCATTCCTGTCAAGTGCAATAAATGCTGGCCAGTTTCGTTACTGCATTTGTAGCAGTGAGTGAGGGCGCTAGATGGTCGTTGTTGTGCCGTTGTCCACGCCGACATCGGGCATAGTGTTAAAATGGTGTCCTTTTTCTGTGAGAATGGTGCTTTCAGGTTGATTGCCTCACAACGTGACATGTGCCACTATTTTTTTATCGCACCTATAGACAGCGCCTGAATGTGTGTGTTAAAACGCGCCAGGGCAGCCCAGCTGCCGCAGATAGACATGCTGCTTCTTGTATGACAGAACGATCTCTTGTGTTAGTCATATGGCATCAGTGGCCTGTGCTGGGAGTCTATCCGCAGACTATGTGCGTGCATTTTCTTCTCAGTGTAGAAGATGTAGGTGTACGTGAAAGAGCGTGTGAACCGAGGACACAAAGAATGCATACTCAGTTTTATTGTAATAAAAATACTTTGCCTTTTACTGTTTTCTCTTTCGTTTCATCAAAGGGACAACACAAAAAAAAAACTATACGATAGTCTATAGAATAGATAGACTTTTAGTTGACTAGTATTCCTCAGATGGCACTGTTCGCTGCCAACAACAATCAACACCAGTCGCAACGTAAGCAATGAAGCAAAAGTCACACAAATCTGGCAGTCATGCTCTAGTGCACACTTAGCAGTGGACATGAAGCAATATGTTAATAGCTTTTTTTTTCTCTACACTAATGTAGCTACATATTCATTGTTTTGGTCAGCCAGACTCTGGCAGCAAGAAGTTTTAGCAACCAGTTGCACATTACTTTTTAGCTACCTGTGTTTTGATCACAGTAGCCTACAGTAGAGCTTCAGTTAGCAATTCATTCTGCAGCAACTAGCACCAAATACGAAAAAACCTAGAAGATTTTCCTTGTATGGTCTCAAACTGTCGCAGCAGCCGGTGTCCTTCAAACATAACAATCATGAAACTTTGCTTTCAACATCCTGCCATTTACCATGATTAATGCTTCAGACCAAGCAGCTCTAGAGCTACCCTACATGCATGAAAGGGCTTAAAAGAGCCCAATCATGAGAGCTGCTGCTGTGAATTATCCTCTTTGCTAGTTCACAGATGTGTGGCAATTCGTAGGGTTCCAGCCGCTGGGACAGTTGGTGCGCACACTTAATCGACAGCCTTGCTCTGTAACTGTTGTTTTTGCAATGTCGTCCTTGCTCATAACCTACAAATCAGTATGTATCAATAAGATTGTACCACGATCATGATGTGTGGGAAGCTGACGTATAATTTGTGTTAAATACACATCTCTAATACTCTCTGACCTGTGAACACTCAGCAGCGCCGACCAGCGAGAGCAAGGATTTACTTTATGCCAGAAACAGATGCTTTCTTTGTAATCTGCTTGGCTGTGTCCTGCATAGCATTTGCCCAGGTTTAAACAAAATTTATTCTAGGATTTTGGAGAAAAATCCCAATTTTCTAACAGCCTGGGCTCAATAGCTTCAATTTTGCAGAAGTAGTACGCAGCTTGGGCTCAGATGTACTACTTTTTCTGTCACTCGCTCTGTGTGTGCTTCCCTCCAGAGGCCAAACGTTTTCAACGTAATAGTGACCACGCAGTGAAGCTAAAACAGTCTCAATTTTGTGGCACCTTCCTCAAGAACAAGCCCAGTGTTAGCTCGAGCGCTCGGCTTTCAACTACATAACTCTAAAGTCAGCGTACAATGCAGCTATGCACACGCGAGAAAAGAAAAGGAAGCACGCGCGTTAGTCGGAGGTTAACTTTGGCAGTAAAGAAACGCGGGACACTTGTGTCCCTTGAGGGATCGCGCGAACGCCATCATGGTGATCCTATCGGTGACCAGCTTGGACCAGTTGTCGCGCAGCCGGTTCTGCAACTTGCACACAGTGTCCTCCTGCTGCGCACCGTCACCCTCGACGTCCTTGCCAGTTTTGTGGTTTCCGTCATCGCACTGCGGCATTGTCGCGTTGTGGGAACGATTCTCGTCGCTGCCGTGTAGCGTCACCACGCCCGCTAGCAGTTCCGAACTGCCTCTGGTCGTGGTCGTCGGGCTGTCCGAACATTTGCTGCTGGTCGCCATGGCAGGGTTGTTTATCCGGTCCTGCGACTGCCGCGGGAGCTTCGTCGACGTTGTCGAAGCGGCGATCACGTTTTTGAGGGCTTGATTGCCGCTGTTGGCCTTGCAGACGCGATGCGTTTTGGAGTACTGGTGCACAGCGGAGGGCTGGTCGGACAGACGAGCCGGCTGGCTCGGTTTCTTCCGTCGGATAGCCATATTGGTTGGCCGCTGTGCGATTCCTGCAGTGTCCCTCTGAAACGAGATGTACACGCGATTTAGATGATTTCGTTTCTTCGCGCATGAGTGACAGCGTTTTCAAAACCACAAAGCGCGAATCGTCTCCTAAGTATCGTGCTGTGCCAATTAACTATGTTCCACATATGCGGCAGTGAATTCCGACGGCGAAAGCCGGCAGCGGTTTGCAGCAGCGTGGTCAGTACCAAGTGCATATCGAAAGGCAGCCAACACACGCAATCGAGTCAAAGGTCAAAGCCCCTAGCTGTCCCCGTAAAGGTCGATGATGAACAGCTCCTACTCCTAGACCACGGAAACGCGCAGTAAGACGCGGGCGTCGGTTAGCTTAGCGATGTGCGTGGGGTCATATGTATTTTAATAATTGTGTATGCTGAAGTACAGCTGGGTTCGGGTACAGCGAAGCAAACTTGAAATTGGAGCTCTTGCAAAAGCGTTCAGGTTTCGACTGAAGGCACAACAGATAGACTCCCAGAAATCACTTCTGAAGAGTGTCGATGACGCGCGTTGACGTAAAGTTGCGCATATTTCATAATTGTGCGAATGTGTTTCTTCTTTGGTACCAACTATAACTATACCCTGTCTACATTAACTTGCGGTAAGTGATAACAACCGCAAAAGCAAGTTCAACTGCCAGTGCTAAATGATAGACCATGTAGGCATGTAGTTATTGAACGCGCTCCATGTTGAACGCCATTTGAACGCAGACAAAGGCGCGTCGGGCGCGTCAGATGATGGCTGCATATATATACTCAAAATTCGTGGGCTTCACCAGCGCTTCCTGCTCTGGCTTCATAAGCTGTGCGCATTCCGAAAGCAAATACCTCAGAGAGAATGCATGCACGTTCAGAATATGCGTGCATATTGCTTCAACGCTGACGCCGCTGATACCTGTGACTCGGATATCTTTTCGACTAAGCCGGTACGCGCTGTACACATCTACGAACAATTGGACAATCACATCGGTGAGCGAAGGTAACGCGTGGACCTCAACTCCCTCTTTTCCAGAAGTTCATTGGATGAAATAATAATAATTGTTGGGGCTTAACGTTCCAAATCTACGATGTGACCATGAGGGACGCCGTAGTGGAGGGCTCCGCGGAAATTTCGATCACCTGGGGTTCTTTACGTGCACCTAAATCAAAGTACACGGGCCATGGCAGCAAAAACGCATGCAACGCCGCAAGCGCGTTCAGTTCTGCGTGTCGCGGTAACGTATACTCACCCGCAATCGAAGGTCAGCCGAGAGTCGCTGGTCGACAGGCGGCTTGGCGCGCAGGGCGGCAGCGCAGTTCGGGAAGTGACAGCATGGCCGAGCCCCCTCGGCAACCGCGCCGCGCTCAGGGCTGCCGCTGGTGCGTTAGCAGCGTCTGCGGTTCATGCGGAGTTTAGGCGGCCGCGATGAGAGCTAGCAGCAGCGGCCCACTCGGAGCAGTTCCAAAAAAAGAATCCTCTCCGGCCGATCCGATTTGGGAAACGCGCGCGGTGTTCCTCTCCCGTGCGGCCGCGCATGCAAGACGCACGTACGGATCTCGGCGGCACTGCGTCTTCCAGATGGCCCGCACACGCGCTAGCTCTCCCGCTGGCAGCGCCGCGGTCTTCGTCTTGGGCCTCGCGTTGGGCCGTGACAGAAATATAACGCGCCACGATCCAGCGGGGTTCATCATCGCGCATGTTTGCGTGTGTATACGCGCGCGGTTATCCCCATTGAAAAATGCTTTGTTTATTTGCCCAAAAGAGCTAGCGCCCGCGTCTGAAGCGGACGTCGTCACACATATCCTGTGGGTCAGCGGAAAGGAAGGCGAAGTCTGCCGTTCGTCTTCGTATCTTTCGTTTTCATCATCGCTTCATCAGTTACACAACGCCAGCAAGCGCCGTCATTGGCTTGTTATTATTAAGGCGAAAGCCACAAAACGCGAAAATTGACCGTTGGCGTCAGCGACGTCAACACGAGTGACGCAAAGAAAATAACGTGATGACGTCACCGTATGACGTCACCCTGACGTCACATCATGATCGACGCAATCACATGACATCGTCGCTTGGCAGTGTAAAAGCAGGTGAGGGGCAGAAAGCTTGCAATATATTGCCACGCCCGCTTCTTCTTTTATTTTGATGTGTTCGAGTTTGACCAGCAAGGACGGTTATCAACGCTCGACGCTGGCCCCGAAGCAGTGTTCGAGAAGCTTCACGATTTTGGTAGATCGTTTTGTTAAGATTGCGCGCCGCACGCGAATGTTCCAGCTTTGTCGAGAGATAACGCCGCCACCAGCGATATTGCTGGAAAGTTCCATAGCGCCTGTATAAAAGCCGACGCGTGTGACCGCTTGTCAGTTGATCGACGGACGACGCATTGTTCGCCGCTATCATTGTACAGCGTGTATTGCTGTAGTTCTAGTTCTCATTTTCCGGCCACAAGTTCGGCCAAATAAACAGTTTCATCCTGCAAACGCCGACTGCTGTCTTCGTCGACGTCACGACCACGTGACATCTGGTGGAGGTGCTGCTTCATGATCCGGACGCCACCGCGGAGCGCTGACCCAAGCCCAAGCCGCGACGAGGACGACGGAAAGGAAATCCCGGATCGTCGAACAAGCCGCAGGCAGAAGGGACTGCAGCCAGAGCACGGGCTCCTTCCCGAAAAACCCAGGCAGCCGCAGATCTCAACATCGACCACAGCGACGATGACCGACCACGTGCAGCCCGCGCCAATCCTTTTTCGCCAGCCCAAGGAACCGCCAACCTTCCGCGGATCGTCGTTCGAAGACCCGGAAAGCTGGCTCGAAGCCTACGACCGAGTCGCCCTTTTCAATTCCTGGACCAGTGAAGACAAGCTACAGCATGTCTACTTCGCCTTGGAGGACGCAGCTATAACGTGGTTCGAGAACCAAGAGCGAACCCTGACAACATGGGACGTTTTTCGCAGCAGGTTCCTGGCAACATTCACCAGCGTTGTCCGCAAGGAGAGGGCCGAGGCTCTGCTCGAAAACCGCGTGCAGCTGCCAAACGAAAACGTGGCACTCTTCACAGAAGAAATGACAAGACTGTTCCGCCACGCAGACCCTGAGATGCCCGAGGAGAAGAAAGTTCGCTTCCTCATGCGAGGAGTCAAGCAGGAGCTGTTCGCGGGACTAATCAGAAGCCCACCCAAGACCATCCAAGAATTCCTCGCGGAGGCAACAACAATCGAGAAGACGCTCGAGATGCGCACTCGGCAGTACAATCGGCGCGCATTCCAAGACAGCGCAGCAGTTCATGCCCTCGGCTCCAACGACTTCCGCGAAACGATCCGAGCCATCGTGCGAGAGGAGCTGCGAAAGCTCGCACCTTTTGCACAGCCCGAAGTCACGTCGATTGCGGACGTTGTACGCGAGGAAATCCAACAATCACTGGGTGTTCCTCAACCGGCACCGCCGCAGCTGCAAGCAATGAGCTATGCTGCTGCAGCCCGACGCAACGCCCCCCCTCCTCGCCCACGTCAAGACGCCGCGCCGCCCCAGCAGTTCCGCCGCCAGGCACCACCGCCGCCACCACCTACGTCATACCGCCCGCCAGCCGGTCAGCGATACACGCCGAGGAAGACCGACGTTTGGCGCGCCCCCGACCATCGTCCACTCTGCTACCACTGCGGAGAAGCCGGCCACACCTACCGCCGCTGCCATTATCGACAGATGGGACTGCGTGGGTTCGCCGTCGACGCGCCGCCTCCACAGCAGGGGGAACGACCACGTGACATCGCCGACTACCTGGCAGGAGCGCAGTGGACCCCCCGAGGACCTTCCCGATCCCCGTCGCCAGGCCGCTACGCCTCTCCCCAACGCCCACCATACACTGGCCCAACCCGGGGCCGGTCAGCTAGCCCGCATCCGGAAAACTAAGGGCAGCAACCGATGGAGGTGCGGTTGCTGTACGACGAAATACCGAAGACCCTCCGCCGCCGACGCCGCCGCCACGACGAAGGCTTCAGGACACGACGCGAACCCCTGACGACGAAACCTGGCGGACCGAAGTAGACACGACGCAACGTGGAAGGAGCGGAACAAACCGACGTAGCCGTGACCCGACGCCACGACCTAACTGCAACGCAAGACGACGAACTAGCGACCTCGACGTTCTTATCGACGGCCACAGCGTCACAGCCCTCGTCGACACCGGAGCCGACTATTCTGTCATCAGTGGACCGTTCGCCACGAAGCTGAAGAAAGTTAGGACAGCCTGGGAAGGCCCCGAAATCCGGACAGCTGGAGGTCACCTGGTAACGCCGGAGGGAATCTGCACAGCGAGACTCACCATTAACAACCGGATTTATCCCGCGAACTTCGTAATCCTGCCGCGTTGCTCGAGAGATGTCATCCTTGGTATGGACTTCTTAGGCCTTCATGGAGCAATCATCGACTTGAGGTCTAAGTCAATAACACTGTCCACGGAAAAGGCACTACCGCCGCACACTCCGCCAAGAAAGCACGCCTTGAATGTGCTGGAAGACCAGGTCACCATTCCCCCTCGCTCCAGCGTCATCATTTCCGTCGGCACTCAGAAATCAGCAGACCTCGAAGGCGTTGTTGAAGGCGACCAGCACCACTTGATTAACCGCAAGATTTGCGTCGCAAGAGGAGTAGCAGAGCTACGGGCAGGGAAAGCAACAGTTATGCTCACGAATTTCAGCAACGAGTACAAGCACGTGAGCAAAGGCACGACGGTCGCCTACATCGAAGAAATCGTAGAAGCCAGCAATGCTTTCGGCCTCACCGATTCTCCCGAGCCTACTCCGACGAATAAAGCACCGCAACCAGCTTTCGACATCAATCCCAGCCTTCAGAAGCACAAACAAGAACAGCTCAAAACCCTGCTCTTGCAATACAAGGACTGCTTTTCGTCGTCGTCAAGAATTCGGCAGACTCCCGTGGCAAAACATCGCATCATAACAGAGGAAAGCGCCAGACCACTCCGTCAGAGCCCGTACAGAGTTTCGACGCGAGAACGCGAGGCCGTGAAGAAACAGGTCGACGAAATGCTACGCGACGACATCATCCAGCCGTCGAAGAGTCCGTGGGCATCCCCGGTGGTGCTAGTGAAGAAGAAGGATGGAACTCTACGTTTTTGCGTCGATTATCGTCGCCTGAACAAAGTCACGAAGAAGGACGGGTATCCCCTTCCCCGGATAAACGACACCCTGGATCGATTACACAACGCAAAGTACTTCTCGTCGATGGACCTCAAGACCGGTTACTGGCAAATAGAAGTCGACGAGAGAGACCGAGAAAAGACTGCTTTTATAACACCAGACGGCCTGTTCGAGTTCAAGGTCATGCCCTTTGGTCTTTGCTCGGCACCTGCGACTTTTCAACGGGTTATGGATACAGTACTGGCCGGCTTGAAGTGGCAGACGTGTCTCGTGTACTTGGACGACGTCGTTGTGTTTTCTTCAAACTTCGACGAACACCTTCGGCGCCTTGAAGTTGTACTTCAAGCAATCAAGACCTCCGGACTCACCTTGAAACCTGAAAAGTGCCGCTTCGCGTACGAGGAGCTCTTGTTCTTGGGTCACGTGATCAGCAAGGATGGTGTTCGCCCGGACCCGCGGAAAACAGCTGCCATCGCTGACTTCCCGACGCCCACCGACAAGAAGGCCGTACGCCGTTTTCTCGGCTTGTGCGCCTATTACAGACGTTTCGTCAAGGAATTTTCACGGATCGCCGAGCCACTGACGCAACTCACGAAGGCCGATGTCGAATTCAGGTGGGAAACGTCGCAAGTTCAAGCATTTCAAGAACTGAAACGACGCCTGCAGACGCCTCCCATACTTGCGCATTTCTACGAATACGCCGATGCGGAAATCCACACCGACGCAAGCAGCGTAGGACTCGGCGCCGTCCTTGTGCAAAAGACCGACGGATTCGAAAGGGTCATCAGTTATGCTAGCCGGTCGCTATCAAAGGCAGAAATCAACTACTCCACAACAGAAAAGGAGTGCCTGGCCATCATCTGGGCTACATCGAAGTTTCGCCCCTACCTCTACGGCCGGCCCTTCAAAGTTGTGAGCGACCACCACGCCTTGTGTTCGCTAGCTAACTTGAAGGACCCTTCAGGTCGCCTCGCACGGTGGAGCCTACGACTTCAAGAATTTGACATAACTGTCGTTTACAAGTCCGGAAGAAAACACTCCGACGCTGACTGCCTGTCCCGCGCCCCCGTCGACCCACCGCCGCAGGACGACATGGAGGATGACTGCTTCTTGGGAACCATAAGTGCCGAAGACTTCGCCGAACGACAGCGAGCGGACCCAGAACTCAGGGGCCTTGTGGAATACCTCGAGGGCAGGACCACCGTTGTTCCCAAGGTATTCACGCGAGGACTGACGTCGTTTTTCTTGCGCAACGGTGTTCTCCTTAAGAAGAACTTCTCGCCGCTTCGAGCCGATTCCCTTCTCGTAGTGCCCTCGACATTGCGACCAGAGGTCCTCCAGGCTCTGCATGACGACCCGACGTCTGGACACCTGGGTGTTTCTCGCACGCTCGCAAGAATACAGGAAAAGTACTACTGGCCGCCCCTTGTCGCCGACATAACTCGCTACGTCAAGACCTGCCGGGACTGTCAGCGACGCAAGACACCGCCGACTAGGCCAGCCGGACTTCTGCAGCCTATCGAGCCACCTCGACGGCCGTTCCAGCAAATTGGGATGGACTTACTGGGGCCGTTCCCGACGTCCAATACCGGAAACAAATGGATCGTCGTAGCTACCGACTACCTCACCCGCTACGCCGAGACAAGGGCCCTACCCAGAGGCAGTGCTGCCGAGGTAGCGAAGTTCTTCGTTGAGAACATCCTCCTGCGTCATGGCGCCCCAGAGGTCCTCATCACCGACAGAGGTACGGCGTTTACTGCTGACCTAACTCAGGCAATACTGAGATACAGCCAAACAAGCCACCGCCGGACCACAGCGTACCACCCGCAGACCAATGGTCTCACCGAGCGGCTAAACAAGACCATCGCCGACATGCTGGCCATGTATGTCGACGTCGAACACAAGACGTGGGATGCCGTCCTTCCGTATGTGACCTTCGCATACAACACGGCCGTGCAAGAAACGACGCAAATGACGCCGTACAAGCTGGTCTACGGAAGGAGCCCGGCAACGACGCTCGACGCAATACTACCAACCGCCACCGACGAAGACGACCTCGACGTTGCCGCCTATTTGCAACGCGCCGAAGAAGCTCGACAGCTCGCCCGCCTGCGCATCAAGAACCAGCAGAGGGTCGACAGCCGTCACTATAATCTTCGACGACGCCACATGGTGTACCAACCCGGTGACCGTGTGTGGATCTGGACGCCGATACGCCGACGTGGGCTCAGTGAAAAACTTCTTCGGCGATACTTCGGGCCGTACAAGGTGCTTCGACGTCACGGCGCTCTCGACTACGAGGTCGTCCCGGACGGCATTACGAACTCCCAGCGACGCCGCGCACGACCTGAAGTCGTCCATGTCGTGCGCCTTAAGCCGTTTTTTGCGCGTTAGCGAACCTGGGGACTCTACTTTTTCCTTTGTTATTGTAATTTATTTGTGTATGCACTTGTTTTTTCCTTTCCATGTTCTGTTGCAAGCATCGGGACGATGCTTTTTCAGAGGGGGGCAATGCCACGCCCGCTTCTTCTTTTATTTTGATGTGTTCGAGTTTGACCAGCAAGGACGGTTATCAACGCTCGACGCTGGCCCTGAAGCAGTGTTGAGAAGCTTCACGATTTTGGTAGATCGTTTTGTTAAGATTGCGCGCCGCACGCGAATGTTCCAGCTTTGTCGAGAGATAACGCCGCCACCAGCGATATTGCTGGAAAGTTCCATAGCGCCTGTATAAAAGCCGACGCGCGTGACCGCTTGTCAGTTGATCGACGGACGACGCATTGTTCGCCGCTATCATTGTACAGCGTGTATTGCTGTAGTTCTAGTTCTCATTTTCCGGCCACAAGTTCGGCCAAATAAACAGTTTCATCCTGCAAACGCCGACTGCTGTCTTCGTCGACGTCACGACCACGTGACAATATCCTGGAGGCAGTTCAAAACCACGTTAGATGCAGAAAGCTTTCCGAGGGGGGTTGGGGGATAAATACATCGATTGAGAAGAAAAAATTCTGCAGATCCCACGTACGTACCGTGAGAATCGATGTTATGCGAGGCATACGCAGGAAGGTAACTGTGTCGCAATTTTTCACATTGCGCGAAACGTTACGGAATGGCACTAGAGAAATGTGAAAATGGTATACGCACACACATAACTAAAGAGTCGCACATGTGCTATATAACCAGTTGTTTGCAGTTGCTTAACGATGCCAACAGCAACATATATCTATCTATCCAGCCGCCTACGTCTGGGCACCGTGGTCTGGGCGCACTCCCGGTCGTCTCCATAGGTTGTAATATACCAAAATTTGCATAGCATAGGATGAGTGTATGACGAACACGATTCATTGGTGATGACAATGAATAACCCAAAATACCTGTCGCGTACGTCATGAAATCCTTTCCCTCAGTCATGTGGCACATACCCGCATACCAGAGTTCATGTTATGCGGGTATGTGCCACAGGTGATAACAGAGTCTCAATCAACGCAGTAACCGCGAGCATACACATTTACACGGAAGGAAAGGGATCATAATAGTAATTGTCGGGGCTTTACGTCCCAAAACCACGATATGATTATGAGAGACGCCGTATAGTGAAGGGCTCCGGAAATATTTACCATCTGGTATTCTTTGACGCCCACTGACATCGCACAGTACACGGGCCTCCAGCATTTCGCCTCCATCGAAATGCGACCGCCGCAGCTGGGATCGAACCTGCGACCTTCGGGTCAGCAGCCGAGCACCGCAACTACTCCACCACAGCGGCCGACGCAAGGAAAGTTAGCGAGCAGACGACAGAGCACCCCTGGAAGACTCTGGGCTACCACCCACTCGTCCATGTGGTCCGCAACGTCGACCCGTGGATTAAGCAAAAAACGGGGTCAATGCTTCCTACAATAACTCTGCCGAGAGGACCATGTCCCTCATGATTACCGGTTGACTTCAGCATTCATTTATCAAAACCCAACAACGCCTGGTTCTTAGACGGCATGAAAGACGGCTCGGATGTGGGCAGGGCATCACAAGACCTCAGTGCCACGTCCAGGACAGGAGGCATCATAGATCATTTCTTCGTAAAAGCCATCCGTGGTTTCCACCAGCTCTACTATACCTCGCACTTCACTACACTTAGACCGTTCGTAGCCGCGATCACGAACGAATCCGATAACAAGTCCTGTCCACCTGCTGGTGCTCTCCGATCACGGTGATGATGACCTTATTCAAGAACTACCAAGAACCCCTTCCACACATGCACCCGGGTTCATGAAACCTGCGTGTGTTCTCCGTCATGACGGATAAGTGTAAGTATAACAACTCTAACGCAACTCTACCTGCAACTGTGACTGTAACGTACATGTACGTGCAATGCGCCTGCGCGTGCCACTCGGCTGTTTATAGATCTATGGAAACTTTTCTGAATAAAGCTTAGTTGCGAGTAAAGCCTGTCTTGTGCATCTGTGTTCCTTCATTGTCCTATTCGAATTAGGCGCGCTATCCAGCATTAAATAATATAAGCACCACATATCAGCTTACTGCGTCTGGTGTTGGTAACATGTACCTATAGTTGCTACATACAGGAACATTTTCGTCACACAGCACCCGGGGCTGACGGGATTACGTACACACTCTCTTGTGGCACGAATTGTTGTCACAACGTTGAGTCAATGTTATATGCTAACATTGCCAAAACGTGGCTAATGTCCGCTATTGGCCGCATTCCCGCAACATTCAAAAGCAACATTGCCATAACGTGATGTTCCTGCAACATTTAGGCAACCTTTAAGTAACTTAGCTGCAACATACATCATTATTATCATAATGCTGTGGCAATGCTACTTCAAAGCTTCTACAACATACAAGAAACCTTAGAGTAACTTTCAACGTATGCCAACATTCAGCCACATTCATTCAAGGCATTGGTGTGGCGTTCACGGCTTTTTCTTCATGCACCCTGATCCCTCAACCGTAGGCATATCGATTCCGCCATGTCTACAGCAACATCAAGTGACAGAGTGAAGCCGCCAATGGCTGAGAAGACAATAAATCAAATTATTAAATTTACATGATATGTATAATCATGCTTTACACCAGTGGCCATGAAGCCAGCCTCGCTTGAACAGCTGTGGTACATGCAGATCTACTTGTTGCTAGTTAATGGTTACAATAGTAGTAATATTTCCCAAAAGGTGTAAACAGAGCAGTTTATCTTAGCCTAACTTCTATCACTGAGCAAAATAAATTATTTTTCCATGTTTCTTACACAATAAAATTAAATGCATCTCGGCGCTTGCAATATCGTGTCAGCAATAGTTTTGAAGAGCAGCCGCAGGTCCATGATAGCTGTGACGACGGTGAGCTTCCTAGTGGCATGGAAGTTTCTAGATACGAGTTCATCACTCAGAGTGAACAACATAAGAAGTACTGCAAAGATTTATTGCACATCGTAAGAGAAAAGACACAAAGGCTTTCATATAAACAATGTTCTAGAATCAAATTAACGCTACAATTTTTTCTAGGAAAAAAAATGTTTACATATTGTTCAAGATAAATGTTCATGTCCAAAACAGCGAATAGCAGAAACATTTCCATTCATCAATAGTGACCACAATCTTTGATGAGGGGCCCCTTGCGGCTAGCTGCGCGATATTTACAAAGAAAAGGCCTGGCCACCAGTGTTGATGAATTAGACCCCGAATTGAAGACGCGCGTTGCACACGTACGCGCGCGCTCTCAAAGCGGCCAGCAGTGCAGCAATGGCATATTTAATATGGGCAAGCAGTGGAGCAATCTTTAAATCTATGCATGCCATGAAAATAAGACCAGTTTTGCAGGAAATATCTGTAGTTACAGCGGCTATGTTTCAGCCATGTAGCCGAACACGGGCCAACATCTGTAAACATTTCACAATGTTGCTTTAACATAAAAATCCAACGTTACCTCAACATTGTTGAATGTTGAGCAACATCTGGCAACATTGACACAACGTTGCGAAACGTTGCGCGACATTCAACAACATTCGCAGCATTGCGTCAACAATTCGTGCTACAAGGGAGCTTCTGTGTAATCTAGATGGCGAGGCCATCGAGCATTTCACCCCTTCTTACAACGAACATTGGAATAACGGCACGCTACCACAGGACTGGCGACACGCAGAAGTCATACTTATTCCGAAGCATGACAAGCCGCTATCTCTCCAGAATATTCGACCTATATCCTTAACCTCATGTGTAGCTGAACTCTTTAAACGCGTTGTCCTATCCTGACTCCAGCCATTTCTCGAAGACACTCACTTTTTTCCGGATACACTCTTCGGCTACCGTCCCGGTATTTCTACACAGGGCGTTTTACTACAGCTTAAGGAGGACGTGTTGGATAGCCCCACTTCAAACCAGGTCCGGGCAATTCTGGCCCTGCATCTCGAGGGCACTTTTGACAACGTCTCCCACGACCTAATTCTTGGCAATCTCGCTTCCTCCCAGTGCTGCGCACGTGTCTACAATTATGCCAGGGCCTTTCTTTCTGGCCGCACAGCCACTGAAAGGACGACCTCGGCTCTATTCTGGCCCAACGTGCATGGCCGACCTGGCCGGCCATGGCCCGAGCTTGGGCGACGGAGTTGGGCCGAGGTTGGGATTGGTTAATGGCCTTACACCGGCCGACCTTTGGTTGCTAACATAGGCCCAAGGCCGTGGGCCGACCTTATAGACATCAGGCACGGTGCACAGTCGAATCAATAATCTTGTGCGTATAATGTAGTGCAAAAAATGACAGCCGACGCTCAACGCTCGTACAAGAAATTTTGGCTGACAGAAATAATGCGCGCGGCGTAGGAAAAAAAATTGCGCCCACAGATATAAAGCAATGTCGGCTTGTCGCTGGCTCATAGTACCTGGCCAACGTGGTAGGTAGCAAAGCATGGCCCTACGAAGATCACGTTCGGTCGCCCGAGCATTGGGTGCCGACTCTGTCCCTATCATTTGCCGACCATTGGCTGAACGCCTTCGGCCAACTAATAACCAGCGTAATTGGTGCCAATGAGAGCCCCACTTTGGGTCGCCACTGGTCGGCCAACAATACCGGTCGCCGAGCGCTGCCCATTTGTTTGCCAACCATCGGCCGTCGGCCAATTTCAATTGGGTAGGGGGATTGGAGACCTCCGGTCGGACGTCATTTTATAGTCTCTCAGGCAGAGGAACACCACAGGGCTCAGTCCTTTCGCCCACTTTGTTCAACGTGGCTATGGCTAAACTCCCTCCATTATTACAACAAATTCCCAACATCCAGCATGCCATCTAAGCAGATGATATTACAATTTGGGCAACCAAAGGATCAGACGGAACCATTCAGGATGCTCTCCAGGAAGCTGCGTCTGTTGTACAAGGCTATGATGCTACCGGCAGCCTTACGTGCTCAGTGGAAAAGTCGGAGTTGTTATTGGTACGTAGGCGGCGACGCAAAACCGACAATTATCCCGACATTTCACTGTTTCTTTATGGCCGTCCTATTCCTCAGGTACCTCCACTCCGTATTTCAGGCCTCCACAATCAATCATATGGCAAGGCCTCGCACACTACACACCTTCTGGCTCAGCAGATAACACAAATTGCACACATGATCCACCGCATGACCAATCGCAGAAGAGGCCTCTGTGAGAACCATGTCCTCCGCTTAGTACAAGCACTCATAGTTAGTCGGCTCACCTATCACCTTCCCTATCATAATCTCACACTTGCTCAAACCAAAAAGATGGACATTCTTTTACGGACGGCGGCGAAGGCGGCTGTCGACTTGCCTCCACACGCATTTACGCAACGCTTCCTTCAACTCGGTGTCCACAACACCGTAACCGAACTGCTCGAGGCCCAGCACAACAGTCAACTTCAACGGCTCACGCAGACCCGTCAGGTCTGCGCCATTCTTTCTCGTCTTGGCTACCCCATTCCTGGAAAACCCACACAGGTACCGCAACATGAACTTGCTCCTACTCTTCGTGCTCTAATTAAAGTGGCTCCGATTCCACGCAACATGAATCCCCACTGCCACGCCGGTCGTCGACGTGCCCGAGTTCAGGCCATGACACGCGTCTTTGGTGATGGCACCACAGACTTACAAGTCCTATACACTGATGCAGCGCACTACCCACAGAAGCCCGCCATGTGTTTAGCCGTGATAGACGACACAGACACCCTTGTTTCGTCTGCAACACTTCGCTTTACGGACAGTCGTTCGGCAGAGGATGGAGCTATCGCACTGGCCATTGTCCACGCCACGACATTGTCACGTGACGCCCCTGTCACCATAGTGACAGACTCGCAGGCTGCTTGCCGTGCATTCGCTCAAGGATTTGTGGCTGCACATACACACAATGTGTGTATGTGGTGGGTAGATGAGATTAAGAAGTTTGCAGGTATTACGTGGCAGCAGAAAGCACAGGACCGGGTTGATTGGCGGAACATGGGAGAGGCCTTTGCCCTGCAGTGGGCGTAGACAGGCTGATGATGATGATGATACACACAATATGCTGTCTTCTGTCTCGCCGTCCGCATTACGTCCGGTGCGTATCATCTAGACTCCTGGAAACGCTTCTCTCCATGGTAATGAATGCGTTCATCATGCGGTTGCCCGAGGTCTGACCGGCCGGGCACCGTCGGAAAAGATGCCCAACCCAGACGACGCACCGACAGAACCACTAAACTACAACGCGACGCTGGAGTACTACCGACAGAGCCGTTACACATATCCTCCTCCTCATCCTTCACTTAACAGAGCAGGTGCTGTCGCTTGGCGGCAACTGCAGACTAACTCATTTCCTTGCCTCTACATACTAAATCTCGTTCATCCAACTCAATACTGCTCCTAATGCCCCTTTTGTGGATCCGTACCAATAGCGTACCACTCCACGTGGGAATGCCCTGGCCCACGGGGCGTTACGCCGGCAGGAACAGCAGCAGCTGGTCCAGTGGTCTCGCAGTTTCGCGCAAGGCAATGGAGCCCTCGGGTGAGGGCCCAACCCAACGAAGGTTTTCTGTACATTCCCGAATAAAGGTTTATTCTCTCTCTCTCTCTGTCGGTTACGCCGACGCCAGCCAACGCCGGCGACGCCGCTCAACGCAGGAACGGGCGCCTATGAGCTGCACTCTAAAAAAAAAAAAAACTGTTGATCCCTCCGTCATAAGAGTCGGTATTACATGAAAGTGAAACGCGTCCTCACAGAAGTAGTTGATAGTTTAGTGAACGCCTCCTTTGTAAACGCTGGTTTATTGTACATTGATACATGAGAACTTGCACAATGTTTCTTGGTGTTTTACGTGACTGCACCGACGTTGATGCCTGGTGGCGCTTTTCCATTCCGACGACTAACATCCATGATCGATGTTAAACCTTTGTGGTAGTTGAAATATAGTTAACATACACGGCACACGGAATATGGTGAATTCCGCTCAAAGATATGGCATCAACAAGCACATAATAAACACTGGTACTCGATACGCATTCATTCAAAGCGTCACCAGTTGAGGAGGGAAACGGCGAGGTGTACGCTCCCCAGTAATACGGTAACCTATGCCTCTACTCATGCATACATTACCACACAGCGCTTCGGGAACGCGAGAGGCAGAGTTCGTAGCTTGAGCCGAGGACGCGCGAAGGGGTTCCACTTCCCGCTGGCGTCTCTCTCGCGGACAAGGTGTGAGATATATAAGGCGTGTTTGTGCAGGCTCGCGTGTGTGTGTCGATAGCGCAATGGGTAGAGCGCCCGGACCATATCACCGCGGACAGAGAGGTCGTTGGTTCGACTGCCAGATCATCCGCGCCAACGAACCTTTTTGTTCTAGTTTTTCTTCCTCATCTGTGTGCATTTTATCAACGTCATTTCCGTGACGGATGTGACGTCAGTGAAGTCCTGGTGGGCCCCGGCATAAAACAGTTGAAAAAATTGGGGCAGCAACGCACTAGTGGTGCGAAGGCTGAGGAAACAGCGGAGCTGGTGGCCTTCTCCTCCTCCTTTCGCTCCTCCTCACCTTCACTTCCCTTTTCCACCCCCTGCTATACTATGCTATGCAAGGCAAACTATGTCATTATTTAATCTCTGGCCTCCTCCTTTCTCTGCTCGTCACCCTCACATCACTCCTCCTAATCCTCACTTCCCTTTTCCACCTCTTGCTCAACTCTACTATAAAGGATGTGCCATGCTTTACCCTCTCCCTCTTCTTTTCCTTCCTCCTCACCCTCGCTTGCCTTTCCCACCCTTTGTTATACTACACTATGCATGTCTGTGCTATGCCAGAAGCTGCTGTGCACATCTTTTTGTGGCGCATACCCACCGAGTTCTCTGCAACGCCGGCCTTACTACGAGCTTATACAGCTCAGCTGTAAAAATTCACACGGTCACTTATGCATTTACCTATTACCATAGGCGTGCGCAGGGTTCCCCATCAGGGGGGGGGGGGGCGAAGGTTCATCGCAGCGCGCCCCCTTCCTGCTAAGTCAATGTATGGGGCAGATTTTGCGCCCCCCCCTCTTCCTCTTAGGTGACTAGAGGGGTGGCCTGGTGGTTGAAGGGTTTCTACCAGTGTCATATAGTGTGCATACCGATACAAGTAAATGTATAGTGTACATACAGTGTGCTTATTCATCCAGTCGTGTCTTGCGCCGTTGATGATCTTCCCTAAGCGCCAGAGGTGCATGAATTAAAGAAATAAACAAGTGACTCAGAGACAAACGAATTGTGACACATTCATGCTGAAGTAACTTCTGTTTGTTTCTTTCTTTATTGAGAATTGCGCAACATTTTCATTCGTCGTATGTTCTTCCGGTCCCGAAGGCATCGAACATCTACACATCTCTGCTCTACCATGGCCTTAAATAAAATGTTCATTATGGTCGCAATAAGTTTCGATAGAAATATTATTTTGTTCCGAGTGTCAGTTTGTTTCATCTTTCATCAGCAGTCATTTTGACGTGCCAATGACAGCAGCTGCGTAAATTTTCATTTGAAAAAGCATGCGCCTAACTTGCGAATACAGCCAGCGGCCGAGATTGTCGGTGGCCGAGGTTGTCAGCGACCGAGGTGGCCAGTGGCCAGCTTGTCACAGTGGACGTTTGCTGAACTTTATCACTCGTTTATGAAAACGCAAACAAGAAAAAAAGAAAGAAAGGAATAGACTATAATGGTATATTGGAAACACACGAACAGAAACGTTGACAATTACACTCTCCTCGAGATCACACTCAGGTAGAACATTCTGGATAGGAGGTATCTACAGAACATATGACATTATTCTTTCGATGTCAAAACGGAACTTGATATTTGTGGGATCGAATAATAATTTATGTACGTTAAGTTATTAAAAAGCAGAGGTGAAAAAAGGAGCTTATTGCATTTGGTAATGCTAGAGGAGAACTGCGCTGAATTTTGTTTTCTTTTATGTTGCTGACGTGATAAAGCAATCCGTCTGCAAATAAAGATTTCGGTTCGGCAAAACCCTGTTAGAATGTTTCTTACATCAGTAGGGTCATCCACGCGTGAAACCTGTCGAGATTTTCTTTAGAGATCCCGAAGCGTTCAAATGCCTTATAAACCAACTTTCACGAATACTTATCGCTACAAATCGTTGTTTCCGGCCTAGCTGCAATGCTTGCGCAACCGCAATAAATAATATACATGCGTTTGCAATATGAATACCAATTGCTTTTGGTAGAAACTGTCGCTATGAGGCCGAGTGACGTAGCTTGTTCACAGAGCATTCACATTCGCAAGCCCCTCTCCGCTCTTAAATCAGGCTACAGCTAAATGCCGAACCACGCGCAATCTTCACGTTGAAGATATCCTGGCCCTGACTGCCTCTATTCTCGCGGCTGACATCGATGGTCGACTAAACGGACTTTGCTTATCGCAGTTCTGACGACACGAACGTTGAAAAACTTGGTGGCGGAGCGTGGAACACTGGTTGAGTCATACAAAACTGGCGTCCATTGGGCTACGTTCCGGCTAATGCTCGTTCTAAAAGCCCTAAAGCATGGTACGCCATGGACTACGTATCGGCTAGCGATCCTTCGTCAAAGGCCATGCCAATCAAGCTCGACTTACACACGATTTTACGTTGGAAGCATGGGCGTCGCCATCTTGGGCTGTTCAACGAATGTTTTTTTTTTCTTATTTTTGTACGTCGTGATGTGAAATTAACAAGGTCATCTAACGTCGAAAGCACCAACTCAAATCATTTTCATGCGTATTCATGTACCGTGGCACTGTTCGTTCACTTGTTAAAGATACAAAACGGCAAGGCTAGCCCAACATGGCGGCACCGAAACCCATCCTTAAAATAGTCTGTTTACGTCTACATCGTCTATAAACTATTTCACGGATGTGTTTTGGTGGCGCCATATTAAGCTGTAGCCTTGCCGTTTTGTATCTAACAAGTAAACGAACAGTGCTACGGTACACGCATTCGCATGAAAACGGTCCAGTTGGTGCTTTCGGCGTTAGATGACCTCGTTAATTTCACGTCACGACATACAGAAATAAGAAAAACATTCGTTTAACAGCTCAAGATGGCTGGGCCCATGTGTCTTACGTGAAATCGTCTATAACCTGCATTTCTTTGTCGCCCTATCAAAGTGTGCGTCAGTTCGTGCCTCGCAAGCATCTCCGGACAAGAGGTCAGTCACGTGACGGGATACTAACAACGCTTACGAAGATCGCGGGCCTTTAGACTTCGTAGCGAGCCAAGAGGGGGCGGCGTAGCAATCCGCGTTGTACGTCACATCGCAACATAAAAATAAATACGTAAAGGGTAGAAAAAAGAAAAAGATAGGACAAATAAGGACAGCACATAACACGGAGTCACAGCGATCTGTACACATGAGGGGAAAGGGAAAAAGGAGAGGGTAAAAATGAGATAACAACGAAGGACGCTCGTGCGCATGAGTCAGCGTCTTCACCGTGAACTCCAGCGCCAGGTCAGTCGTCAACCTGGAAAAAGACGGAGGTCATTGCTTCCATCCGCTGACAAGCTTTAAGCGCTTACGGTTCACGCAAAACTGATAAATTGGTTGATAACAAAACACTGCTGGCAAAATTTGTTTTACAGTATTCAGCAGTGCAAGAGGTTGCTTTTCCTCCGAGATAGAATGTACAGCCCGCGCCACGCATCTTGATGTGAATTGAGCCGTTCGATATAAGCTTAGGCGAGCCTGAGTTGTGGCAGGCTTTTGACCACGACTTCAAAGAAGGCCGAGACAAGACATTTGCAGAAGCGGGAAGTCTTCAACACATAGGCACACAGAATCCCTGCTGGGATTTACGTGAGACATATCTGTTAAACATAGAGTGAAAAGCAGGCCTGTGTACGACCCCTGATGCGCAAAGCAGGAAACAAAGATGGCAGAACAGAAAAAAAAGTTCAAGCAGAAGCTCCCTACTGGGAAGTTATTGCATGGTGCGGAGCATTCTTGGAAGCTGCAGGTATAGCTTGCAGTGACGTCATTGAAGCCGGCATGTCGTTGTGCCAGCACGGTGGGAAGCGAGGTTCATGACGTCACGTAAACTTCATCAGCACATGGCACGCACGTCTGTCGTGACTGAGACGCAGATGTCAATGAAGTTCCGGCGACGTCTTTATAATATCGAAGCATTTTAACTGCAGCAGTGAATATACTGCGTTGACGTCATTATAGCCGCCATGTTGTGGCACCAGTACGCAAGAAAGCTTCGTCCATGACGTCACGTGCAAGCTAAGAGTTCAGTTCGAAAGAAGATGCAAACACCGGTACTGGGACGTAGCCGTAAGATACAGTAAGCGCGTTTTATCATTTTTTTATTATTAAGTACGCTACAGGGTCCCTAGCACTCTCTTGAACTCTCTAGCACTATGTCAATTGCGGCTGTCAGTTGCAGCGTTCTTTCTTGTTTTGTTATTTTTGCGCAATTTTTCCGCGCATGCACTGTTCTGCGTTTTTTTCTGTTATTGTTGTTATTGTTGTTATCCGACACGAACGGATCAGAAGAAATCGGTGTGCACCTCAACAAAGAATGCTCCCCATTGAAATAAATTCGAGGAAGGTTGACAACCAAATGCAAGGATGAAGTAAGGACACCGAGTAGGGAGGAATGGATGAGGTTGATGTTGAACGTAAACACACGAAGAGAAGAGGGAGAGGCCTTCGTCCTGGCAGTGGACAGAACTTGATTTCCATTGGGACAATGGTTATATAATTTATCGCGATTATGGCAGCAAAGGGGGGTTCTCGGTCGAGCGTGACGCGGGCTGTACATTCTGATGGCATCGAAAGAGCATCGCATAACTCTTTCATAAAAGATCATAGTTCACTCTCGTTTTAAGTAGTTGAAGAGGCCTGTTATCCTTTCATTAACTTTTTTTCCCTTTAGGTTGCGCTTCGTCCTGTCCTGGTTCTGGAACTCACGGTAAAACTTACGCTGCTTGGTTGACATTTTTTTTTTTTTCGAAGACACCTTATACGGCGCCATGGATTTGACATTTGACAAGAACACTCTGGAAATTATCACCTCGAAAACAAGGTCGTTTCTCAGGGTTATTAACTCATGCGTCATGGTCTTCTGGCATGTAAGAACTTAGAAAAAACCTATCTGGCTCTTCCATTCAATGTAAGGCTCGCTACAGCGACTTGCTACACAACGCTTTGATTGTATAAAATCGCGCTTCACGATACCTTCCGCGGGTGCCCGAGCTGTTTTGAGTAACGATCTTCAGAAGGAGTCGAGGAATTCAATTACCCGTCGCTTTCAATGCATGGCGACCCCTGATGTACCACACTGAAGTTATTAACGGAGTGCATTCTTTTCACATTATGACCAGGTCTGTCATCCTGCTCCGTCTGTGCTCTACTTAACGGACTCAAGAGACTGTAAGCCGAAATTACACGAACCTGATTTGTGATCTCGAATCACTTAAGGGGGGCGCCAAGTCAACTTGGTATCTTTACTCAATCGTACCTTTCCCGTCATTGTCTACCATGCAGGGTTATAAGGCCATGCAAATGTTCGACAATAATGCCAACCGAGGACCGCTTATGCTGCCTTCAAGAGAGGTCTACTTTCCACTTGTAGCCCCGCAAAGCAGGGGACCAAAGGTAGGCAGTTGTGAAACCTTCTGCGATACAGAACCCTGCGGACGCCTATGGCTTAAACTGAAAGTCGTTCGCGTCGGGAAAAGAGATTCTGCCTTATTATACACTACATGGGATCGATGTGCCCAACAGTAATATGGGACCTGTATAACTGCCACGTCGTACAGTGCGACGCATTGCGGTGGCTTAGCGTGGCTGTAGCGAGCCCTGCAGTGAACGGAGCGAGCGCGCGTTATCTAGGCCTCTTCCTCTTCTTCTTCTTCCTCCTCCTCCTCCTCCTCCTCCTCTTCCTCTTCTTCAGTGGGGGGGCGCACCTGCTGGATGCCCTGCTGCATCCTCTGGGCGAACGCCTCCAGGTTGATCTTGGCCGCCTCGACGCCTCCGCCCAGGTCCTCTTCTTCGGCCTCCTCGGAGAGTGAGAAGGGGATGCCCTTGGAGCGGATCAGCTCCTCGGTGCGCTCCCACAGGCTGCGGGTCGCCTCCTCGGTCCACTCTGAGCTGCGGGCGTCGTACGCGTGCAGGTCCTTGATCACCTGCGAGCAAAAGATCGGCATCGTGTTCAGAAGCATGCATGTACACGAGGCTGCTCTATGTCTAGGTCCGCCCATCGCCATCTGGCGTCACGCAGGAGCAGAGCCAGGTCACGTGATCAGGAGAGGAAGGGAGAGGAGGGTATAAGAGCAACTGCGCCACGCAACCACCACCACCACCACAACAACAACAACAACAACTTTAACGGCATGCCGGGGGAGGAGCGGACCAATCAGAGTGCGTGCCGGATGAGGGCAATGGACTCCGCATGGCTACAGCGGCAGCTCCGACGTTGGCTAGGGACCGTAGTTGAACAGCAAACCCCGAGCTTCGAGAGCAGGAAGCGTAAGCCAAGCGGCCGCGAAGAGAAGCCGTCAAGTCCGAGGTTCGAGAGAAGGAAGCGCAGAGGAAATGGCAAATGAAACGATGACCACCACAGCGAAACACGCAAGAGCCACAGTTAAACAGGAGCAACAACATCGTACACCCATACAACATTTAAACACAGAAACAAAACACCGAGAATCACAGCAAAACGTAGAAAAATACCGAATGAACAGCGATAGCTCTGTTTCCTCAGATTTCACTTCGCTGAACTGGATTGGGTTTTTACAGGAACGCAGAAGCACGGAAACACAAACCACAAGAGAGCTTCTTGTGGGCACGTGTTGAGAACCCCGTGTCGCAGCGCATTTGTTCGCATGTTGATAACTCCTGACAGTATGGGTTAAGTAAAACTTTTGTTGGGCCTAGTTGGTACGTAGCATTTACGAAGAGAACTTCAGCGCAAACAAACACGGACCACAAATACTAGATAGACAAGTACTGGCGCTTACTAACAACTGCTTTATTCTTCTCTCAGCATCGCATATATATGCCACAACCACAATCATTGCATGCGCACGCGTAGCGTCGTATTGCACATGTAAAAACACAGATGTCTAAGCAAAATGCGCATGCATAAATTCATATTCTGAGGAGTACAAAGAAATAGAAGTGTCACTGACACGATCAGCTCCCGTTTTCCTGATGTGATGTGCTTCCAACGCAAGCCGTGCATGTTCATTATTACTTCTGCCGAGAATCAACGTCTCGCGAAATCGCGGAGCACAGTTGTGGCAGGAGTTAATATGAGCAACAAGATGTGCTCCTTTGTCAACATTGTTAGTTACTTTTTGTGCATGTTCCCTAAGTTGCTCGTTTATGCAGCGCCCAGTTTGCCCGACGTAGGTCTTGCCACAAACCAGAGGCATGGCATATACGACACAGGTGCTGCAAGGGAGATAGCAGACACTGTGTTTGATTTGGCACCCATGATTGCTACCACCGCATGTGCAGGAGCACAGCTTAGAGAGCTTGTTGGGCGCAGAGAAAACCATGGGGACATAGTGCCTGTTAGCAACTTTCTTGGGTTGATGTGTGACCTTATGGAGATAAGGCACCACAACAGGCCTGAACGGTGCACGTTCACATGTGGCCGTCTTACTGGCTTTTCTTTTCTGAAACAGTGCTTCGGCAACAGCTGTGAGCAGCGACATAGGGTAACCTGCAGCCAAAAGTCAGCGTACCTGATTATCAATAAAGCTCTCCTGCATTTTATGGTCACACGACTCTTTGTGAGCCGATTCCATACGTGTGGACACTATTCCTCTTTTCACAACTTTGTAATGGGCTAACTTAAAAGACACCAGCCCCTTTTGTGCGCATGCAAGGATTGTGGGTGTGGCGTATCTTGGTTAAATATCTATGTTTTTACGTATGCAATACGAAGCTACGCGTGCGCGTGCAATGATTGTGGTTGTGGCATATATATGCGATGCTTAGAGAAGAATAAAGCAGTTGTTACTAAGCGCCAGTGCTTGTCTTTCTAGTTTTTGTAGTCCGTCTTCATTTGCGCTGAAGTTCTCTTCTTAAATAGTATGGGCTAAGCACTACTATATTGGTGAATTAACAAAGTTTCAGACAAGTACTTTATTAGTCCTGTGCTACCCCTACCGCGACGCGCGCAGACAAGACATCAGTATCCATGTCTTCCGTGTCGAACCATCGGATGGTCGTTGCACAAGCTATATAGTGCCTATAAACTATAGTGCTTCTACGAGCACATAATGTTTCACATTCTCCATCCTTCACAGGAGCACGAACTGAACTGAAAACAAGAAGTTCGAAAGGACCGTTCTATTATACTAGTCGTAATGAAATCGCAACTATCCTCACTGTTTGGAAACCCATGCGTTCATAAGGAAACTACAATCTGTACTATCTCCAAACCCTCCCACCTTCGGATATAGATGAAAAATATTCAAGTGCCTACATAACAAGCGCACGGACGTAGCATGCGTCCGGCTGATTCGCTATTCAAAGAAGCTGGTGACTCTGGTGCCACTGTCCGTATAAATGATTGTAACGGGAAGCCGCACAACAATGCACTGAAACAGCCGCACAGCGATATACAGTGATGCCCCATACCTTTCCGGAGTCCGACTCGATCTTGCGGCCAATGATGGCGTAGAGGACTGACTGGACGGCCTCTTCGGTGGTGCGGAACATAATGCGAGCGAAGGTGTGCATGAAGCGGCCCTGGAATCCAGGAAGGTTCTTGTACAGGCTGGTGGCAATCAGACCCGGGTCCACACAGAAAGCGGCCACGTCGAACGGGCGGTACCTGCGGGAGTGGGACGTATTCGTTCGTATATTTTAAACGCAAATAATGAGTGTAATTAGGGTACTACCGTTCTGGAAATCAGACCAGCGTCTACCAGGGTCGACCAGCGCCCGTAGCATCTACTGTGTGTTTTTGCGTACTGCTGTCATAGTATACATAGTATGCATGGCTATGCGTTGCTTTAATTACCATATCCCCTCCTCCTTCTTTCTCTCTTTCTTTCTCTTTCTCTCGCCCACAGCAATGCAGTCATATGGTGCCCATAACTGCTTGTTCTGCTACCGTGCCTGGATAGCCGAGTGGTTACCACGCTCGCCTTCGGACCGTGGGTACACGTGTTCGATTCCCACCTCGCCAAGAAATTTTATTTCATGTTATTTATTTCTTCTCCTCCTCCTCTTCACTTCTCTTCTCCTTCTTTGCTTCTTACAACGCGTTGCTAGGCGACGCATGGTGACGTCATCGCTCGGGGAGGTTTTTCTGTGAAAACCTAATGGCCTAACTTCCGGCTTAAGCAGCTTCGCTGTTAAAAGAAAAAGAGGGATCCATGACCTCTTGCGTGGTTACAACAGGTTCTATGTCGTATACTGCTGGGACCAGCCGCCTTCGTGCCTACTTCCCAAACCTCGTGACAAAGGCCACGCATCGCTAGTCACACCGACAAGAAACAAACGTTTACGGGAAGCTAGAGATATTGAGCTCTCATCGCGCCTCTCGCTCTCGAGCTTGCGTCGGCCTGTTTCGACCCTGAAAACTTGCTTCCTAAAAGCCCTGGTTGGGTCACGTGATCTCCCAGGGGTCCAGGACAGCGCCAGCAAGGCGAAGGGAGAGAGTATATGCGTCCTTCTGGCAAACGACTTTGGCGCAGAGCCAGTGTTGCAGAACACAGCGTCATCCTTTTGTCTTCGTCAAGAACCACTATAATATATATACATACAAGCCCTGCACAAGGGGGAAACTGCCTGCTTCCTCAAAGGGACCTGGGATGCTTTTGGATCGGGTATAGCAAAAAGAGAAAGAAAGAAAGAAAGAAAGAAAGAAAGAAAGAAAGAAAGAAAGAAAGAAAGAAAGAAAGAAAGAAAGAAAGAAAGAAAGAAAGAAAGAAAGAAAGAAAGAAAGAAAGAAAGAAAGAAAGAAAGAAAGAAAGAAAGAAACAGCAACATGTGCTGCGAACGGAGTACGCGAAAAGTACGGAGTGCCGTACTTGTTGACAGAAATGCACAATTCAGAATGCGACAAAAATGCACAAGAATAAAATGGCACGTGCAAATGACTGGTCTGCTTCGGATGGAAGCGCCGTCCAGAACAAGATGAAAAGAATGGCACTTCTACACAGCCAGTGGAGAGAAGCTCGTTGTTGAAGAGGTGCGCGAGACATTTCTGAGCCGTGCAACAAGGAAACCGAGTACCTCACGGTCCGCGAGCCCGCTCCTCGACTCCACCGTCGTCATGTGCTCTCCGCGTCACTGGCCCACCATTGGCTCTGCCGCGAGAGAACCGTTTCCAACTGCGGCGATCTCGATCGTAGCGGCACGCGCAAGCTCAAAAAAAAAAATAAAAAGAAAAATACAGCTCCACTAACGTGAATCCTGTGGAGGGGCGAAGCATGCAGTGTGCGCCGGTATTTCCCACAGCAAAATCACTGCTAATGGGCAATGAGATACAGAAGAAAGCTTAGACACGGAGACCCGCAGTCCACTTTTAGTTAACGTGCACGCTGCGAATCTTTATTGTTCAACTACGCGCAAGAAAAATCTCCCACCGGCACTATATTGCAAGCCAAGATCCAGTGTCTGCATATACGGGGGGGGGGGGGGGGGGGGGGGGGGGGGTGAACGGTTGTGCAGCGCGATGATGATGAAAACATTCCTTTATTAAAATTTAAAGAAAACGGGGAGGGTCCCTATTCCGGGACTCCTATGGCAACCTCTGCGATAGCCCGGGCCCGCTGGACGAGAGCCCGACAGAACTCGGGGGCGCCTTCGCGAAGGATGCCTTCCCACTGCTCTGGGGTACGGGTGGACCGAAGGATTGGTGGGAGGGGAGGGAAGTAGGCAGCGGTGCACTCTACGGTGACGTGAAATGTTGTGGGGATGGCGCCACATCCTGGACAGGCGTTGGTATAGCGAGTCGGATATAATTTGTGCAGGAAGTGCAGATGCAGTCGGATTTTTCAGTCAAGAAACTCGCTAGCAGACGCTGCCTGCGTCGGCGTTGTTTCTCGCGCGCGAGGGCGCGTTCTCGTTCCTCGCGATGGTAGTTCAGCGTTCATCGCAGAAAGAGCGTTTCCAGAGTCAACGCGCGCCGCTCTCTCTCGCCACACGGCGAGCGCTGAGGCGGTGGCGCCCTCTCTCGCGCTCAAGCAAATGGACAGGACACGATGATGCATGCCAGCAAATGGGTCACGACGATGCACGCAGCGACAGCAGACGACGATGCACCGCCGACAAGCCGAGACCCTAAGGTGCTTCGGCCCTAAAAACTCACAGCGTTCTTTACACATTCACCTAAGACGACTCGAAGGCGAAAGCCATCTTCTTTTTCTTCTTAGCCGATGTATTGATCCTTCCACGCCCCCTCAAAAGCTTTGTGCACCTAACCTGGTTTTGGACTGTCTCCAGGATCGGCCCACGTTTGATCAAGTGACAATGCCATGTTATGACGTCATCGTGTTACGTCACGTCATGATGACGTCACAAATCTCGTCGATTTGTGACGTCATCATGGCGTCATCAAGTGATGATTTTGTGCATCGCTCCTGTCGACGCATGCGACGCGGGACGCCGATGGTCAATTTTCGTATTTGATGAGGCATCTAAGGCTTTCGCCTTAATAAAGACGCTTTATAAGTTTCGCAAGGCTCGCATCACGTATATCTTCGCAAGAGCTCACATAAGAAGCGCTACTTCAAGATTCACTGTCCCTGTAATCAGGTGATACCATTTGTCAGGATAGGTTAGGTTAGCTGAAGATGTGTGAGTTTAGGTTACGCTATTTTCGTAAAGGCGCAACACGCTTCACATAAGTACGCACCTCCTGGCCAGCTCCTTGTTGAAAAGGTACAGTCCCAGCTTGGAGCTCCGGTAGACGGTGCGGTAGTCGTACTCGTGGCGCACTCGCTTGTCCTCCATGTCCTCCAGGTCGGCCATGTGACCGTTGCGGAAGCCGCCGCACACCACGTTGATGACGCGAGCGATGCCTCCGGGCGTCGAGCGGAGCTTGTCGATCAGCAGCGTGGTGAGGAAGAAGTGGCCCACGTAGTTGACGCCCATCATCAGGTCGATGCCGTCGGCCGTGAAGTCGCGCCCAGACATTATCGCTGCGCACATGGCGTACACGATCATCAGTCAGATATGCTGCTCTCTCATGTTCCTCTCGGATCTAATACCGGTTTACAGCGCAAACGAAAAGCAGGGACGACGTTAAAAGAAAAAAGAAAAAATAGGGTAGCTACGCACTAGTGGTGCGAGGACTGAGGAAACAGGGGAGTTGGTGGCCTTCCCCCCTTCTCGCCCTAACTTCCCTTTCCCACCGCTTGCTATATTAGACTATGCATGGCTATGATATGTTTTAACCTCTCCCCTCCTCCTCGCCCTCACGTCACTCTTTCTCACCCTCACTTCCCTTTCCCATCTCCTTGCTGTACTATGCTGTACAAGGCTATGTCCTACACTCCTCCTCCTTACATCAATCCTCTTCCTCCTCACTTCCCTGTTTACCCCCTTGCTACACTATACTATGCATGGCTACGCCATGCTTCCACTGCGCTTTGCACAGCTGCGCCAAGTTTTGAGCGGTCGCCGGCAACGGTTGGAACTAAAGCTTAAAAAGCTACGCTGTTAAATGAATCACCAACTCGGCCACAGTAAGGTAGTAAGGTACACAGTAAGGTAGCACAACCTAACTGCGGCGCGTGTGTCTATACGTACCGGCGTTGTTGACGATGCAGTCGAGGCGCTCCTCCGAGGCGATGAGCTCCTTGGCGAACTCGCGGATGGACTCCAAGTTGGTCAGGTCCATGTACATGACTCGGAAGTTGAACGAGCCGGTCTTCTCGCGCAGGAAGAAGGCCGTCGAGTCGCGCCGCAGTCGCGTGCGGCACGCGATAACCACGCGGGCTCCCCGCCGCGCAAGCTCCAGGCACAGGGTGCGACCGAGGCCATTGGAACCGCCTGCACGAAAGCGCCGGAGAGTGATGTCACGATCGTAGAGTGATGGAACATGTGACTGAGAAGACAGTTTGAACACCTTTACAGTTAAGGTTCGTAGTTGTGCCAGATTCTTGGAAAAACCCACGGTGGGCAGCGGTAGAAGTTCAGTCCACCGTTCGGCTTCACCGCCCACCGCTGTGGTTCACCGTCCACCTCACCGATTGACCCCTTTGAAATGCGCGCCTGAGGAACCAATATAGAGCAACGTGTGCGCGTGCAACGCCAGCAAGCCGTGCGCCGTGCCTCCCGCCACTAATGCAAAAAGGAGCCTTAGCAGGTGGCCTTGTGGTTTCAAAGATCGCCAACTCCAGTGCTAGCACTGGAACACGAACGCCCTCACTTCCGTTTTCTATGTGCATCATGGATGCCAGAAATGCGCAAATAGAAATGAAATTTGGATGTGTGTAGAAAACGGAAAGTTTGGAAACTTGGAAAGATTAAACCTATTTCCTTTCTTTCTTTCTTTCTTTCTTTCTTTCTTTCTTTCTTTCTTTCTTTCTTTCTTTCTTTCTTTCTTTCTTTCTTTCTTTCTTTCTTTCTTTCTTTCTTTCTTTCTTTCTTTCTTTCTTTCTTTCTTTCTTTTTTTCTTTCTTTCTTTCTTTCTTTCTTTCTTTCTTTCTCTTAGCATTTTGTTGCCTAGTTTATCCTGCCTACATGTCATCCCAAGTACCTCAACAGATGTTGCAAGCCCTGCATAAATTAGGGCTCACATCCTCAACTTCCATTATTCTCTCCACCGCGGTACTCAGGACTGCTGCCAAAACAAGACATGCTAAGAATCATTGGGTCCGGGCATGGTGCCACGAGAAACGGAACTTGGCAACGTTTACCGCGCCGAGGCGCTTTAAATGAAGCTGACTTAGTTTAACAGGGCTTCTAGGAGGATTGTCAGTCGTTTCGGAGGGGTTAGAGAGGCTCTGTAAACAGTTGTTGAGTACTGCTGATTGGGCGAGTTGGTGCATAGTATTCTTGCGCTGCTTTAGCGCAGTTGAGCATGAAGGAAAAAGGACATAAGCAAGGAAGGAAAAAGAAAGGCTACAGGATGGGCACTAAACTTCCAAATGATCTTGGTAGGATTCCTGTTGCAAACACAGACGAAGTCAAGCGGTACATGTGGCTCTTTATATGCCCTTCTGTCGTCTACATCTTCTATGGTGCAAATTAATACTCAAGATGAAAGATAACAACGCTTATATTAGAGAAAGACGGGTGAGGTGTACACAACGCTTCAGAAATGGAACTCACTTGATCCAGTAGCTACTGAACAAAGTCGAGACGCGTCAGCTCCAGGTGTTTGAAGAACTACGAGCATTTACTTCTCCCAAGCGCCCGGTGTACGACATGGAACATGTAATACGCTGAATGTTACAGTCAAGGAAGGACAGTCGATTTCCACCGCATTATGCCTGATTATTCAGAGGATTCTTTACCTAGGGACAGCTGCAATGCTGCGTGAGACGGAGAAATGCTTCTTTGTAGGGAACCGATATGATGGAAACGCGGTGCCATTTGAGAGCAAATTCTAGCTACTCTAGAAAATGAAATTATAGATAAGCGCCTAAATTTTATTAAGAAACGTGTCTAAAATACGCAAACTTAAAAAAAAAAGGAGCACGAGGTTTATATATGTGTCACTCTGCGCCAAAAAAGGGGAGCTTTGAGGGCTCGTTTTTCTTTGTTATACACAACATTATAATAATAATATCTGGGGTTTAACGTCCCAAAACCACGATATGATAATGAGAGACGCCGTAATGGAGGGTTCCGGAAATTTTGACCACCTGGGGTTCTTTAACGGGCACCTAAATCTAAGTACAAGGGCCTCAAATATTTTCGCCTCCATCGAAAATGCAGCAGCCGCGGCCGGGATTCGATCCCGCGACCTTCGGGTCAGCAGTCGAGCGCCATAAACACTAGACTAACGTGGCGGGGCATTATACGCAACGTTAATGAGAACTAACAAAGAATCAAGCCAAGGAAAGCATAGAAGATGTTATTTGTAGTAATTGTAAAATAAATAAGAAGAAATTAAAGTGGACGAAAAGATAACTTGCCGACGGCAGAGACCGAGCCTGCAACCTTCGAATAACGTGTCCGATGCTATACCGAAAAGAGATATATCTTAGTAATGTGAAGTTCATTTCTTAAATAACCTGGAGAGAGAAAATTTGACGCATACGCACACGTGTATAGATTTGTCCGCTATAGGTTTTCTATTAGGTGATGTCTACAAAACTATGATAGCGTTTTATTGCTGAGTTATGGAGTTACCTTTCAACAGTTACAGTTGGACGGTTTCCCTAATATCGGCACCGGCAATCTTTCTTTGCCGCAGTGTTACTCGTGTTGCGGCAAAGCTTAAGTACGCTGAAATGGACAAACAACAAGCGTGCATTACGACACTTTACAGTTTACACTACCTTTGGTTTTCCTAGCAACATTTTTTCGTTAACTTCTTATATGCCAAAGTTTGCATAGCATGATATGAACGTATCACGGAGGTAAACGACAGCTTATAACATGAAAATTGTCATGTAAATTATGATCAAGCCGCCTGCGTCTTTGTGCTCTCATGGCCATTTCGTTAACTTGATAAAGATCAGAATTTGATTAGCATGACATGAATGTATGGGGAACGTGAATGGCAGGTCACGACAAGAATATTATGATATGCTTGTCATGTGCATCGTGATCCAGCATTCTACGTCTTTGTGCTCTCGTGGCCGTTTCGTCAACTTGAATGTACCAGAATTTGCATAGCGTGCTGTGGGTGTGTGAGGAACATGAATGGCATGTGGTGTCAAGAGTATCATGACTTGCATGCCATGTAGGTCATGACATATACGACAAAATGCCATCGTGATGGCATGGGGATCGTTTTATTACCTTTCTGTGCACCAGAATGTGGCCACATGGCGCGCGTGTGTGACAAACATGAAGCGTACAGGTCATGAAATGAACTGTGTTAGTATATCATGACACGTATGGCACAAATGACCTGACGCACATGTCTCGAGACCGTCATGGCCGTATGACTGACATGGTGTGTGCGACAATGTTCGTCTACACATGACAAACATGCATTTATAAGTGACATGCGAGGACATATATCGTGGGGGCCTGGGGTTTGAACTCTAGGCCCCAACGCTCCGAAGGCAAGTGTTTTAACTACTGAGATACACACCCACGCTTGCAGAAGGTGAATCTAAAACAATACGGATGCGCGATACCCGTGTTGCAAAAGCAATTTAAAAAGGGGAACATTTTCTGTGAAGGTGTCGTTGAATGTCATGGCAGTGTAATAAAAGCCCTTTTTGAAAGGACAATATGTCAAGCCGACATGCAGGATTGCACACATGAAGAAAATTTAGAGTTCTCCGGCTTGATCTGGGGGGGGCCTCCGGCTCCCCCACACATCAGTTTCTCAGGACTCCAATAAAGTTCCTGTCATGTCGTGTCTGCGAAAGTTTGACGCTAAACACGCGTTTCGGTGGTACCAGGATGTGCACGCCACCCTCACGAACGCTAAAAAGTCGGTGAAATACATCAAATCGATGCCGCAACGTTGCAAAAAGGACCGCAACATGAAATAAAACGCTACGCTTACGCTTCACTTAGACTTAAGCTTGAGGTTCGGCCGGCGTTGCAGAAAACTCAGCGGGTATGTGCCAAGCAGCTCCTAGCATAGCCATAGTATACCATAGCAAGGGGGTAGGAAAGGGAAGTGATGGTGAGGAGGAAGAAAAGAAGGAGGGGAGAGGGTACAACATGACATAGCCTTGTATAGTACAGTTTAGCAAGTGTACGGGAAAGGGAGATGAGGGTGCGGATTGATGTAAGGGTGAGGAGGAGGGAAAGGAGAGGAAGGGGTGAGAGGATACACCGCAGCAGAGCCATGTACAGTAGCGCTCAATATGACTTGCAACACGGGAGCGCGTGGCCTTACCAGTTTAAAGATTTCGCATTCCTTCACTAGCCCGTATTTCTACAACTAAATGCTGTTTTTCTCACTGGGGGATGTTCCCAAGTAAGAAAATAATAATAAGTTACAGAAAGGAAGCAAGTTGAAGCCGTGCGCGATCATTAAACTCGTGAGGTCACGCGCTCCCATGTTGCAAGTCATATTGAGCGCGACTGTACAGTATAACATAGCAAGGGTTGGGAAAGAAGGTGAGGGTGAGAGGTGATTTGAGGGTTAGGAGAAGGGAAAGGAGGAGAGAGGCCAATATAGAGAGAGATAAAGAAAGAAAGAAAGAAAGAAGTAAAAGACTAAGATGTAGAAAGAGACAAAAAAAAGAAAGTAAAAAAATTACGCCATCTCCCACTAAAGGGAACCATGTGGGGATGCGAAGCAGCGCATGGGTCGACTTAAAGTTCCGTGATTGCTGAGAGAGTGTAAGGGGGAGAGGCCACAGCGTCTTACCAGGCCCGAACGCGCTAGCGCGTTCTGACTAGGATACAACGCGTTGGTTCATCGCGCCTCTGCAGAATCTCGTTCCCCGATGCAATCACATGACTGCTGAGAGAGTGTAAGGGGGAGAGGCCACAGCGTCCTACCCAGCCCCTTACACAGGCCCGAACGCGCTAGCGCGTGCCAGCACGCATGGTTCCCGAGCGGATGGTCGCCAATGGAAGGACGGAAAGCTCCGAGCAAAAGCTGCTTCGCATCTAAAAAATCACAGCATATCCACGGAGTGAATGATGATGAGTGGGCGAAGCTGCGGAGGTTCGTCGGTAAACCGTGAATCTTCCGTGAATTCTGCCCAGTACATCATCACCGACGTCAGATCGGGCGCGTTTATACTAAAGGTTCGATGAGTTATGACGACTTGCAGCTCACTTTAATTTTACATGTACGCTGTGAATTTTCATGGTTTAGAAAACCATTGCTTTAGAAAACATCTGGCGTCTTTCGTTAAGCAGCTGGCGTCTTTTCGTTTTGCTTTAGAAACATCTGGCGTTCTTTCGTTTTGCTTTTACAAAACATCTGGCGTCTTTCGTTGGTTTATTTCATCAATCAACGGCGTTTTGAACAAAATTTTTATTGTTTAATCACGCACAGGAGAAATCTCACCAGGTACTACCTTGGAGGTAAACAATGGCTGCTAATGGGAATGAGAGACAGAAGAAGTCGGCTTTTAGCTAACACTTACACTTCTACTTCTACTAACGTTTCCTACTGGAACATGCCAATGGCTGCTAATGGGGAATGAGAGACAGAGGAATTCGGCTTTTAGTTAACGCGCACGCTGCGAATTTTTTATTGTTCAACGACGCACAGGAAAAATCTCCCACCGGCACTACCTTGGAGGTCAAAGCATAAGACTGGTTACGCACTACGACTACTACGACTACGACCCTACGACTACGAGGGACGAACGGGTGCCGCCTTAAGGAGCTTCGCCCCTAAAAGAAGTCAATCTGCGTTCACTAAGTGGTGGCGCCTGCTGGCCAGCTCCCCTGTTTACTCGGATTTCACGGGCGTGAAACTGTGGCTTCAGTTTTAGGGGCGAAGCTCCTTAAGGCGGCACCCGTTCGTCCCTCGTAGTCGTCGTCGTCGTCGTAGTAGTAGTAGTAGTAGTCGTAGTCGTAGTCCGTAACAAGTCTTACGCTTTGACCTCCAAGGTGGTGCCGGTGGGAGATTTTTCCTGTGCGTTGTTGAACAATAAAAAATTCGCAGCGTGCGCGTTAACTAAAAGCCGAATTCCTCTGTCTCTCATTCCCCATTAGCAGCCATTGGCATGTTCCAGTAGGAAACGTTAGTAGAAGTAGAAGTGTAAGTGTTAGCTAAAAGCCGACTTCTTCTGTCTCTCATTCCCATTAGCAGCCATTGTTTACCTCCAAGGTAGTGCCTGGTGAGATTTCTCCTGTGCGTGATTAAACAATAAAAATTTTGTACAAAACGCCGTTGATTGATGAAATAAACCAACGAAAGACGCCAGATGTTTTGTAAAAGCAAAATGAAAGAACGCCAGATGTTTCTAAAGCAAAACGAAAAGACGCCAGCTGCTTAACGAAAGACGCCAGATGTTTTCTAAAGCAATGGTTTTCTAAACCATGAAAATTCACAGCGTACATGTAAAATTAAAGTGAGCTGCAAGTCGTCATAACTCATCGAACCTTTAGTATAAACGCGCCCGATCTCACGTGGGTGATGATGTACTGGGCAGAATTCACGGAAGATTCACGGTTTACCGACGAACCTCCGCAGCTTCGCCCACTCATCATCATTCACTCAGTGGATATGCTGTGATTTTTTTTTGTTACTATAAAAAAACGAAGCCCAACCTCGATATTACGCCATCGCCGATTTCTTTGATATCTATTTGAAATTAGAAATTCCAGAGCACAGTTTTAGGCATATTTTTCCTGTGTTCGCAGATCTTAAATTAAAAGATAAGAAGGAATTCTGAAGATGATCGCGCTGAGATGCAGGTGATCTGGTCGCCCTAACAAGTTTGCAGATATGCAGACACAATTCTGCTAGAAATCAGAGAAAGTGTGGGGGCTTTTCTTTATGACATATGCTTGGAGTGCCCTTTTGAAGTTGGCTCTATGCAAAGTCAAAATTTTGATCTGCGAAGTGGATACATCAGCATAAAATCGAGCGGTAGGCATTCTCGGGACAGCCGCCCTCCCATAGTGCTGTAAATGCACAAGCGTTTGTTACTCTATATGGTTCGCATGCCAACAGTGTTGCTTGTTCTAGTCATCTGGAGCGTCCGCCTTTTGTTAGAGACGGCTTAGCGCTTTCCCATATAGTTAGACCCTAAATCGGTACCTAAATTGTGAACCCTAAAATGGTACCCTAAATTGTGAACTGTCTTAAAGGGGTCATGAAGCACCCCTTAGGCTTGTTGAAAAAACACATCCTGCGGAAAGCTGACACGGCTATGAACTGTTCTGCAAAATATTACAGTCGTGCGCGCCGCGTAAAGGCCACAAGCGGAGCGCGAAGTTGCCGTTTCCTCAGGCGCCCTCTTTTCAAACAGAGGCCGGTTCTCACTCTCGTCGGTGGGCGGGGCGTCTGCACGTTGACGTCGCGGATCTGCCAGTTTACGTCGCAAGAGATATAGCATGCTTATTGGCCGATAGCCGGATGAGATGCGCTTCTTGCCACGGGTTGCCGCCACTTGCCCGCGCCGCACTCCTCAGTCTGCTAAATTTACACGGTAGCCGCATTCGCGCACGCGAATCACAGCGGGAGAGCGATCGCGTTTCATGACGCGCGCTGACGTAACTTCTTACCCCCGTGCCATCCCTCCCTGTCTAGCTTCCAGTGCGCTCGTCGGCACGAGAAAAGAGAGAAAGCGATGAGAGCGTTCGCCAAACCCCCGTAATGCCGCTCATTCTTGACGGATTCCAGAAATGTTTGCGGCAATCGATTCAGAAGGCAGTAAACTCCGATACTGAGGTCATTAGATCATTACTTGGAAAAGTGGTTCATGACCCCTTTAACAGCGGATCTGTTTAAGCTCGAGCTTACGCCGGTGGTGCGCACAAAAGCTGCGCCTAGCTATATGACGTCACTGCGCGCTGCCTATACGCAAGTTGGTCACAGCAGGGTGGAAGCTAGGAGGTGTAAGCAAACCACCTACTTGCGCAGCAAAACATAGTTCTGTTTGTAATCACATTATAAGGTTAAGCTATAACTGCGTTTGTTTCGCACGTGCTTCGTCATAGCAATACGTGGTACGCTAATCACAACTCGCATGTACGTCATAATCATTTAATTATTTTATCGGCAACTGCCTATAATTGTGATGGTTAACAAACATGGAAGCGCCCATGCAGACGCGATCGCCTGCTTCGATTCAAACTCGCGCCTGCTGCTTGCCCACTGTCCTGACAGCAAGAAGTAAAAGGTGGAATCGTCTATCGCGTTGTGTCATCTCACGCTGAGGTCGATGTATCAGGTACGTTTTGTCCCTATTATTGAGGTCATCTGTTTGATCAGCCGCGCCTTCCAAGCCTTGTCCACGAGAATTTGAAAAATTGATCTTGGAAACAGTGTAAATTAGACACGAATACATTCCTGTCGAAGCGTCAGGACGCAAATGTAACGCAAACACACACGTCGGTTTAGACTTACGGGACAAACAGCTCGCGACGGCAGCTTCATAATTTTGACGCGCAAGGAACCAGCTTTAACGAGTGCCGCCATGGTTTCTTTCTTCCTTTCTTTCTTTCTTTCTTTCTTTCTTTCTTTCTTTCTTTCTTTCTTTCTTTCTTTCTTTCTTTCTTTCTTTCTTTCTTTCTTTCTTTCTTTCTTTCTTTTTTTTCGCTACCGTTGCTGCCTAGCGCAAGAGCATCGGTTGCTATCGTGGGCTCGCATTACTCGCCGAACGCGTGTTGTTTCTTTTTTGGTGCTGTCGTTGCTGCCCAACGCAAGAGCGTTGGTTGCTCGCCCAACGCGTGAGGGCAGACGCGCGGATGAATGCATCGGGAGGGATGTTCGCTCTTCCTATTGGCTAAGCAGCTTCGTAGCTTCCACAGTGCTGCAAGGAGCCCGTGAGATGGACGGCCGCTACATAAAGCGGCTGTGAATATAGCAACCACCTGGCACAGTTGCGCCTAGCGCGTGCAACGCAATAACTCGAGCGCGCGCGTTCTTCATCTTCTGCTTCGCTCCCTAACACGTGCGCCCGGCGTGCGCTCTCCCGCTGCGCCGATTTGTCCGGCGTGAGATGCAATAACTCAGATGGACGAGAGAACGAGTTTAGAGAGAGAAAAGAAGAGAGAAAGAGAGAAATAAAGAGAGAGAAAGGGCCGTCCGCTGTTGGTTCCAGCCTTGAGCCACTATAATGTAAGCTGCGCCATTTGTTTGTTTGTTTGTTTTTTCCAGAAGTGCAATCCGAAGTCCACCGGCAAGCCAAGGATGCCGCCAGAGCACAAGGACTCATGGCTGCCACGGTGCCACCTAGGGGAGGCGGTGAATCCTTTCAAATTTTGCCATTTTTAATTAACGTTATTTCCTCCTCCCTCTGCAAAAAACAAATCACAACCTCGATATCACACGATGGTCCATTTCTTGATACCTATTCGAAACTAGAAATTCCAGAGCGCAGTTTTAGGCATATATTTCCTTCGTTTCGAATGTCCTAGATTAAAAGGTGCGAAGGAATTTCGAAGATAATCGTCTTGAGGTGCGTTTGATCTTGTCGCTGATACAGTTTATTAGATATGCAGTAGTCAAAATTAGGCTAGAAATCAGAGAAAGTACGGGGGCTTTTCATTATCGCATATGTTTGGAGTGCCTTCTTAGAGATGGCTCCGTGCACATCTGTGCTCGTCTTCTCCCGGAACACTAATACTTGCCATGCGCGGGCGACATACTCGACTATCCTTATTTTACTCGCTTTATCACAGCAACTCATCAATCGCCCAGTCTCGAATCTTTCCTGCCCCTCGTACCTCAACCCGCCTCGATCATGCTCACAAGGTGGCCCCCATTTTTGCCAGGACGAAGAAGTTTCAAAATTCACCGTTATCATTATGTGTATACGAGTGGAACTCCCTTCCACCTAACATCGCCGAGATAGCAGATACTTCGATATTTCACTCGACGCTACAGGGCTATTTGCATAGCGAGTAACATTGCTAACCTGTGTCTGACTGCCCTCGTTTTATTTACGGTCTTCGTTCACGATATATACGCAATGTTTTTCTAATGTAATTATCTTTAGTGTTTTTATGACTATTTAACAAAATTTTCTGTGCTCATAATACGATAAGAGAGCATAATACGATAATAACCTGAATCCGGCGTCGGCATCCCGCGTAGGCGGCGTCAACATGAGTGATGCAAAAAAATTCTCATCACGTGATGACGTCACAGATCACCCAAATTTGTGACGTCATCACGTGATGTCGCATAGCGTGACTTCACGTGATGACGTCATCAAATGCCGTCGTTGCTTGGTCAAATATGGGCCGATGCCGGAGGCAGTGCAAAACGAGGTGATGTGCAGAACTTACAATGCCTCCGTTCCCGGGGGCATTGCAAAACCACGTTAGTTGCAGAAAGCTTTCGGAGGAGGGCGCAGGAGGTTCAATACATCGGCTTAGAAGAAAAAGATGGTGTCACAAACGAGCGCGTCAATAAAGCATGCGCGCGGCCACTTTCACACGGCAGCGGGATAGCACGGCGACAGCCGCTCGCCCAAGAAGCGCGAACAACGAAAAAGCAAGTATCAAAAGACGCCGACGCGCCGCATCCTCCTCGCCCGCTAGCAGCCTCAGATCAAACGCCCTGCAAAGTCTGGAACTTTCTAGAAGGAAAGCATGACGCGACGCCGAGTGACGCCGCCGCGACTAGAACCGGCGAGAAAAATCTCGATCCTTCCCTAGCCTTGGCTGTGCTGCACGCCGGAGAACGCTCCCGACGCTTCTAGAACACGGGGGAGAAGAGATAAAAGCGTGCACCAGAGTCAGGGAGTGAGTCGGTCCGGAGATGAAGTTATGCTGAGTGTGGCTCCGTCAGCCAAAGAAGATGTGTTTATGATGTTGTGCGGTCAGTCGATCGTCGATCTGGAAGAATCGGATGATGACACCGTGTAAGCCGTGACAGGTTACGACGACGAAGACACTACGACGATCAACTCTGGAATTTGCGTGAGTGTTTCCTGGAACAGAAGCATTCAAGTACCGTCCAAGAATTGTGGACTGGATACGCAGTTGAATATTCAGGACTTTAACTGTTCTTGAATAGTTGTAATGCATAATTGCATTTGTAGCGCGTGATCTGTTCGTTTAGTTCCCGTTGTGTTAACACCATTTGAGTTATATTGTGAAGTTGTAACTGGTACCAGCCGAGTGTGCATGTGCTTTGATGTTGTACTGCCTTAACTGAGAATATATTTCGTTTGCGTTATCGACTCTCGGCTCTGACTCGGTCTTTGGACCATAACCGGCGTTCGCTGGCGCACCAAAAGGACCAACTCTAAATTGTCCGCGCTTTCGTGGTGCGTTTCGGGGGGCCGATACGTCCGCCCTTGGAATCCGCCCGGCGATTGCCATCCCCATTAACGGGATCAGTGACAGATGGCTTTCGCCTTCGAGTCGACTGAGGAGGATGCATATAGAAGCCTGTGAGTTTTTATTCCAAACAGACGCATTCGTGTTTCAATGTTAAGGGACAGCTGTAGTCAGCTCTCCCGAGGTGGACGATACGGACACGGTACTCTAAATGGTTCTCATTTTAGATGCGTAAGCGTTTCGACTCAACGAGGAAACTGTCCGTCTGTCTGTCCCTCTGGCTCGTAAGGTGGTCATCGCTGTACAGAACTAAATGTATGAAACAAGTTTGCCCGCGGTGTTGGTTTTGGCCCCCACGCTCCAAAGGCGAATGTGTTACGCACGCTTTCTGAATGTGAATAACTCACAGGGTCACTTATGCATTCGCCTAAGACGACTCGAAGGCCAGAGCCATCTTCTTAGTTTTATTCTCAGTCGATGTATATTGACCCTCCCTCACTCGCCACCGAAAGTTTTCTGCATCTAACGTGGTTTTGCACTGCCTCCAGCAGGGTTGCCGTTGGTGGCTACTTTGCGCCAAATTGGCTACTTTACGACCCAGTCTGGCGACAAAAATTTCAGGTTAGCGCCACGGCTACTTTCTGGCTACTTTGAACCTCTATTTTAGCGCATCCAGTGGCCATTTTTTCTCATTACCTGCAGATAAAATACCAAGCGAGCCTGACGACTACCCTTTGTTTCCAAGCTTTTTCTGACGCGTCAGCCAGTGTATGCGCGTGTCCTAGCCCCGCCATGAGTCTGGTGCTCATCGAGGCACCTGAACGCAACGCGCGGTGCGCCTGCCGTGACGGAGTGATGAAGTTCTTGTTCGCCTAGTCAGTGTCTCACACCCACTATGGAGGATTGGCCAAGAATTTGGTGGTTTTATGAATTTAAATAAAAATTATGAAATTGGAAATATAACTTACAAATTAAAGATGAAGTTTAAGTATGCCTTTTGGCTAAGATCAAACCGACGAAATTGCGTGCATGTTGGCATACGCGTGGCTAGCACGCTGTTCATGCTGCCCGCCATCGGTGCCGACGCTATACGAGCCAGTTTTGTAGTGCTGATGCACGGCGTGTGTTCTCGTGTGACCTTGACAAAAACAGATATCCTATACAAAATGAAGCTGGACCGGTCATCTTCGAGCAGATATCACTTCTTGAAGATGGTCGTGCTTGAAGTCGGAGACTTCAAGCACGACTGCTTTTACGATTAATACTCCTACTGAATGGTTGGCTGGAACGTTCCAATCTTACTCTGTCTCTGGCAATTACTCTATCTATTCTATATAGACTGTATCAAGGTAATTGTTCATTTATTTGCAACTTGCTTATGGCTTGAAGGCCAGGCAAGAGGAGAAAAAAACTGTGCTCGTATGCTATTTTATTGCTGACACAAAATGGTATTATTTATTGTTCAATAACAAAAACTATTTTCAAAATACCGCTTTTCTGCCATTTGGCTACAAGTTTGGCGATAAGAGCAAAAGACGTGGCTACTTTGGCTACTTTTTGCTTGAATTCTGGCTCCTTTTCGAATCTACCCAACGGCAACCCTGGCCTCCAGGACCGGAGGCATTGCACGCTTTCTGCACCTCGCCTGGTTTCGCACCGCCTCCGTGATCGACCCACCTTTGATCATGCGACGGTGTCACGCGATGACGTCATCAAGTGACGTCACGTCACAATGACGACTCAAATTTCGACAATCGGTGACGCCATGACGACGTCGCGTGGTGACGTCTTTGCGTGATGATGATTTTTTGCATCAATCTTGTTGACGGGGCCGCCGCTGGCGGTCAATTTTCGCGCTTGATGAGGCATCAAGCGCGAATAATATATTAATTAACAATTAAGCTAACAATTAATAAATAAATTGTTAGCTTAAAACCAGAACGCTTATTTCGGAGATATATGGTCACATCTGTGAATGCAGTTAATGCCGTGACACAGTATTCCTTCTCAAAACACGTTTGAGAATGCGCTTGAAACATTTTTTTTTTGTAATTCAATATTGAACTTCTTCTTCACCGTCATCATCATCATCATCATCCAAACCATATTGTTTATGTCCAATTCAGGGCGAAGGTTCTTCCCGGGAATCTCCAAATATCCTGCGTTGCGCCAGTTGACTCCATATTACGCTTTCTAACATCCTAATTTCGTCACGTTCGCACCGCGTCCTCGTCTGCACGCATCTTCCTTCCTCTTGGCGCCGTTTAGAGACTGGTCCAACTTAGGCCACTAGAAATTAATCAGCCCGTGCCACGCCGTCGGCCGCACGAGTTGCTCGCGGTGGCGGAAACGCGCAAGACATCTTGGTTCGTGTTGATGCCAAGGCGACGGTATAGAATCAGCAATGGACAGGAACATGTCCGTGACTCAACCACCATGCGTACCCAATGGTACGGAAGCGGGGGACTCAGGTAGGCAACACTGTGCGGCGGTGAAGGGAGGTCAGGTATCCGCGTGCCGAGCTAAAAAAGCATCAGGCCCTGAAGGGGCGCAGCACAGGCGACGCAAACCGCTAGAGAGCGACCAGCGAGTGATGAATTGTCCGACTTGGCGCGATGCAAGGCACGCCGCCTCTTCTTTCTTCGCGAGCAAGACTGTGAGCCGTGGCCTCGGCGTTCCACATAAGCCCTCTCCTTCACTTTCCTCCTCTCCGGCTCCCCCACGAGAGACCCCACTGTGTTTTGATCCCTTCTTCTTCATTCTTCAGTGTTCTGCACTCGCTCGCGGTCGGCTTGGCACCTGCATTAAAGACACCACAACAGCCCGAGAGATCGCACTAATTGCCTCACCGTTCCGCCCCTCTTGTGCGCGGCATGGTGGGGCACCAAACATCTTTGTCGCTAACCGCACCCCCCCCCCCCCCACCGCGCCTCTCTTTCCCCCTCTAGTATATACACAATCGGCTTCGGTACACTTGGTCTGCACCTTTCTCATCTGCGCTCGGTGGCCAGGATTGTCACGAGCCAAACAGCCGTGTGATTGAATCATTGGGCGTGCATCGCGGACTGTATCGCTTTCCTGTATCGCTTTCCTGTATACACTGTCAATCACGTCTCACTTAGCCTATAAGTTGGATATTGTTTGCTAATGGTGCAATGGCTTTCCACGTAAAAATCAGATGATAGCAATAACGCCGACCCATGTGTTCCACTAGACCTAACGCGGCATTGCCTCCAGCATCGGCCCACCTTTGACTAAGCGACGATGTCATGTGATGACATCATCAGGTGACTTCGTATAGTGACGTGATGATGACGTCACTATTTGCTTGACTTGTGGCGTCATCACGTGATGATGATTATTTGCATCCCTATAGTGTTGACGCCGACGCCGAGGAACGCCGATTTTCGCGTTTGATGAGGCATCTAAGGCTTTCGCCTTTATAAGACACACGTCTGACGTCGCTTCTGACGCTGCTTCTTTCTGTGTTACTTCTTTCGTTTCCCTTATCGCAGACAAGCAATGCAAAAAGAAAGTCAGCGGTAGCCGGGGTCGCCGCAGACGCGGATGATGACGCCAGTACATTCGGTTGGCTGAGCTCGCTTTCTTTTTAGCATTTTATGTTGCTATATATTTAGCTACTCCCCGATGTCGCGTGTATTCCGAAAGGGTCGTTTACTCCAGCAGTCTGTCGTCGGTCCTATACCTAGCCGAAAGGTGAACCCAGGTTATTTGGAAAGACGCGTTCGTCATCCGCTCCGGAGGTGGGGTCATGAGACGTAATTTTGGGAATTAAACGATACCTCTTCTGACGGTCACATGGACAAAGTAGATAATTGGTAATAATGACATAATTACAAGTGTCAATTGCAATAAAAATACACTATTTCACAGCAACAGTAACAGGATTGGACACCGAAATCGACATACTTGGCGAACAAACTAAGCTATGCTAGAAATAGCACACTTTAAGCAAATGACTCGAATCACTAATGAACACCAGTGAATCGAGAAAAGCACACATTTATTGTGAAGATCTGCTTTGCTGAGAAGGTTGCTGTGTAGGCTTCTCAAATAGGCTGTCTTCTAACAGCGTCGGTTCAGCCTCAGCACAAGACTCACGAAAGAAAAAAAGTCTGCCTACCACTGAAGGCGAGCACAAATTCGTGTTATAGTGAATAAATATCGCCTTCATATATAGCCGGATTGCCCTGCAGCGTGGCCATATCTCTTCTCGGGTCATCTAGATACCGAAACGCTTCCGCCCTCACTTGGGTTGTTCTGACTGTTCAGAATCCGAAGTCTGTCCCCATCTTCGGAATCCTAAGCCGTCTGACCCTGTCGGCTTCAATGAAGCTGTCACCACCACCGACGCTACCAGCACCCATTTCAGAAAGCCGCAACAGGCGAAGTCGGCTCCGGCAGTGGGGGAGCCTACTACTACAAAGACCGTTTCACGCATGTAATCAATTAGGAACGCACCCTGACATTGAAGAGGTGGCTGAAAGCGCGTCAAAGATAGCCATCTTCTAGACACTTCAGCCGCGACCACGGGAACTGCTTTTGGAAGTGCCGCCGCTTTGAGAACTGAACGCACACGAAGCACTGCAAAGCCTGTTCCAAGACGGTATCCGCGTGGGGGGTCGTGAAGTAATGGCTTCCCACCCGAAAAAAAATTAGGCGTGCTGGATGACCTTGAGAGACAGCGACTTTCGTCGGCAGAGGCCGACAACACTGCCTCCGCGATTCTGCCGCCTGCGGCGTCGCGCGCTTTACCACATGGACCATTCTGTGCTTGAGGGGAAACCATCGCCGCCCTATCAGTCGGCGACCGACGGCGCGCCTTTGCTTGTTTTGGCCCAAAAAAGAAAAAAGAATGCCATTCCCCCATTGGAAACACACCTCAACTCATTTCAGACACAAAAAAAAACAATGTAACGAGATACCCGTGTCCTCTATAGTATCGCGATACAGGCGATACATCGTAAATGTATTTCACTACTGAGATACAAATACATTTTTCAAATGTATCTCGATACAGAAATACAGATACTCAAAAGTATCTCTGAAATACTATCGCGATACTCTTGTATCGCGATACTGCCCAGCCCTGGTCACATGCATCTGTGGGGACGTCACCGCGAACAGCGCACGGAGGCGGTGGAGGTGACGTTTGGATGCTGCGCGCACTGCTCTAAAGTCGCACGGTCCATAGACGTATCTACCGGGGGAGGGGGGGTTGCAAGGGGGGCGCTAGTCCACCCCCACTGAGAAAAGTTAGGGGGGCTCGACAGTGGTCATTTTCGGCTGCAGACTAGGAAACTAACAAGTGAGGCAAAGTTTTACTTGAACGCAGTAATCACGTAACTATATAATGAAATTTATACTACGATTATGCTGTGACGACTGTCCTGCGTGTCTCATGACCATGCACTGTAGGCTCTCTGCGGTGCGGGCTTTCTATGCGACGCTCTCGCGCCTTGCGCTCGAGCATTGCAGATGAGTTTACAGCTCAGCAGGGGGTATATAACATTACAGCAATCTGTCATGACTTCATTTCGTTCTGCCTGGCTTGAAATTCACGTAATCGGCGACGCAAACGCGACCGGGAACCAGTAAAACGCTCTTCCTGTTTCAAAAAACTTAGTTTCTTTCTTTGAAAACGAATAGCATCGCCGAAGCTCCATATCCAAGCTGGTGTGAGTTGATGAGTGTGCGGAAGTGTCGAGTATTTTAGTTGTGCCGAGCCAGGAGAGCTACAAAAGGTTCCCGCTTTAGTCTCGGATTAACCTACTTCACCTTGCTTATCATATGGTATAGCCTGCAGCTATCGCGACGGCTTGTAACAAGACGATAAATAAGGGAGTGGACTCGAGCACATCGAGAAGCCCAGCTTTCAAGTTTACCCCGTAACTTGATTTACCTGACCAGAGAGATGATCAGCGTACACGGTTTTCTGGACTGAGAAAACTACCCACCTGCAAAGGATTGTGTCTGTTCGTGGTAATGTTGATTTCTCTCTCGACCTCTTTCTCAGCAAGGAAAAGTTCATAGAGAGTTGTATAAGTGCAAAAACAGCTCAACATCGTTATACTACAACTGAAAGTGTCTAATATACGCATATGAATCCATTTCGCCAGCTGCTTTAAGTAGCCGCTGCCAATGTGATTCGCGGGTAGCCTTCTTGAATTAACGTTCAGGATGCGACAGTGTCTGGCTATTCCAAATAAGTTTAGTTATTGTTTAGCAGTAATGCGCTGTCTATTGTGCTCACTTTGTTTTAACGCCGCGAGTTTTCGCAGACCTGTGACGTCGCGTAACAAGGAGGCGATATTCTATGGCACACCGAAAATTTTTGACGAATAGCGAAGAACCAATGGCCAACGATATGCCGTATTGAAAGTAGCTAATTCTGCTTTTTTTTTTTTTTTGCGTAGTCGTGCGTCAGTGGTCATTGCGCGGTGGATCACTTACGCGTCATTTGTTGCGTCGTGTGGCGAGCAGGTGCTGTGAGCATGACCCAGAAAATTTCAGCCAATCATTAACAGCTAACGACCTATATACGGAAGGAAGCAATGCGGGATAGTTTAAAGTTATAATCACTCACATTTTTTTCAAAGAAAATTTGAGCTTACACAGTTACGTAGGCGTATTTACTAGGAGAGGCAGGGGGAGTAAAGAGCCACTTCACCGCTTTTCCCTCCACCCTCCACCCAAGCTGGGAAAAGTAGGAGGGCAAGGAACGACACCTAGTATATAAATTCGCAGTCATAAATAATCATATATACACAACCAGCTCAACGTGGTTTCTATAAAAATTAATCGACTGAATTTGGTCTTCTTCTTCAGGAAGACTTTATAGAGGGTTCTTACAGTAAAAGAACTGGCACTCAGCTTATTCTGAAGACTTCTGCGAAGTACCTTGCTTTTTCAGCCCCATGTTTTGTTTAATAAGTGAGAATTCAAGGTGCTAGAGCCATAGCAGGTTCTTCATACTCATCGTTTTTACAACGCCAAACTGAGGCTGGGAAGGTTGCTGATGGAATGCTCAGATGATCAGGTTAAATTTGGGCGTATTTTTTAAACTTCACGGTAATATTTCCAACACGTTATTAAACACTGCTGTGTTGTCGCGGTATAGGGCGACCCAGCCTGCAGAATCTGTTTGTGCAGATTCTTCCTTGATTTAAAACAAACAGTTTCGAAAAGCAAGTCATCTGATCAGCTCTCTCTCTCTCTCTCTCTCTCTCTCTCTATATATATATATATATATATATATATATATATATATATATATATATATATATATATATATATATATATTATATATTATATATATATATACAGCCCCCCAACTCGCGAACGAGGTGGTGCGCCACTGGAGGCATCTAAGGCTTTCGCCTTAAAAACTTATTCGTCTGACTTTTTGTTTTCGCTCGAGCGCCTGTGCTTCACCTTGCTACAGCCGTGTGTTATCCCAATCGTGATTTCGAAGAAGTAGCCGCGATCAAACGACCGTTATATGCTAAAGATGTCCCCGATATTCCTTTGAATGTTGAACATATGAAATCATGTCGCTTGACGTCGCCTGGAGCAAGCGAGACGATAGCCTTAGATGCCTCATCAGACACGAAAAGTGACAGTCGGCGTCAATACGAGTAATGCAAAAAATCATCATCGTGTGATGACGTCACCATATGACGTCAACATGACATCACAGATCGCCAAAATTTGTGACGTGATCAGACGACATCGTCGTTAGGTCATCGGTGGGCCGATCCTGGAGGTACATGAGGTGCAAAAATCTTGCAATGCCTCCGATCTCGGAGGCAATGCAAGACCACGCTAGGTTCAGAAAGCTTTCGGGGGCGGGGGGATCGATGTAATCGAATGAGAAGAATAAGAAAAGGACGATGGCTTTCGCCTTCCAGACATCTTAGGCGAATGCATAAGGGACCGCATGAGTCTTTGTTTTGTGTTTCGGCCAATTACATAAATATAACTAGTATTAATCAATTGACTTCTCAGATACTAATTTATTCAGAGTTTCAATGAGAAAATTGCAGGCAATTGTGAAAAAAAGAAAACAATCCATCTTTCTGTTGCTCTTTAACTGCTACACAGACGTTTTTACCAATCCTGAAAGAAATTTGCGATACACTGATTGATCGATTAAAAGCTTTTGTTAACAAATATTACAAGGTTGCGGGACCAAAAGGGAGGGGCCAGTGTGGGTCCACAATCCGGGACTCCGTTAGCAATGGAAGCCGCCCTGGCTCCACCGGTTATCCATCTGCAGTGACATGGCCTGGCCATTTCAGTCTTTCTCCTGTTAATACCTACTATAGTATTAGCTGCATCTACATTCTTTCCGATCCATCCCGCTGTTATTTTTTTCCCTTTTCCTTAGTCTTATATTCCTAAATAATCCTCTGTCCGTTTCTCCAGTACATTTAGAATGCAGTGAACTTTTAGAGGATAGCAGTGCAAGAAAACAGAACGAAGAGGTGCAAGAGGACACCAAGGACTCTGTATAACGCCGAGAATGTAGATTCGGGGTGGTAGCGACGCCATGTTTTCTTTTGCGAGTGCGCGCATCGCAGCTCGTGGAACACGGCCAGATCCAGCTGTGCTGTGGTTCTCAACGTGCGGAGGCAAAGGGGTAATGGCGGCGAAAGGAGGCAGTAAAGTAGAGAAGGGGGGGGGGGGGGGGTAGTTGAGCCAGCGTGTTTTTCAAGGCTGGCGCGTTTTGCAAACGAATGAAAGCATGCACGCGCGCACAGATGACGTTGTCCTTGTGCATGAGCGAACCACAAAACAAGCAAGTGGCGGCATGCGTGGAAGACCCCGCGCGACGTAACCAAAACACCGCAGTGGTTTTCGACATGTCGACCCTATATACACATTTTCACAGAAGGCTCACAGAAGGCCAGCATAATGCCCTCTGGGCTGTGGTAAATATGCGTTGATCCCCGCAAAAAAAAAAAGAAACGCACTGCCGAGGCAGTGACGTCAGCCTTTGTACTCCCGTGCGCCGGTCCAGAAAGGTGTTCCGGAAGTGTTCCTTCTCTTCTGTGAAAAGGTCTGTACTATAGACATTTTCGCAGAAGAAACACCTCCTGCCTGGATTGTGGCACGGAAGTACCAAGGCTGACGTTACTGCCTTGGCAGTGCGCTTTCGTCCAGAAAGAAGAAACACATCTGAAACACCTCCTTCCTGGATTGGGGCACGGGAGTACAAAGGCTGACGTCACTGCCTCGGCAGTGCGTTTTTGTCCATAAAGGAGGTGTTTCTACTCTTTGTGAAAAGGTCGACCTTTTTACAACGAGTAGAAACACCTCTTTTTGTGAACCTTTTCACAGGGGAGACGAAACACCTCTGGAACATCTGCTTCCTGAACTGTGGCACGAGAGTACAAAGGCTGACGTCACTGCTTCGGCAGAGCGTTATTTTCTCGGGGGGGGGGGGGGGGGGGGGGGGGCTAACAGCCTAGAGGGGATTATGACGGCGCCCAGGGAGCCCTCTGTGAAAAGGTGTATGCGATACAAGCATACGGAACACTCGCTGAAAAGATCTGTTCTGACGCGAAAAGCGTCCCTGCTGTCGCCACATCACGCACGCGCGTCAGCGTGATGTGGCATCGCACGTCACTCTCCCGATGCAGAGGCGAGGTCATCTTGGATGCTGAAGAAGAGAGCACGAACACCGCCGCGTCAGACTCGGCTATTATTGGCACGAGCGGAAGGTAAACAACTTGTCGGCGGTCGGGGCTTCGACCGGAAGCATTATATATCTGGCGTGTACACGTGTTCACGGGGAAAGCGTTGTATGTTAGTCATTAGTTTGGCTGAATCAAGGTTGACTGCGCACACCGTCTTGGAATGTGTTACTTCTCAGATATCAAGAAATAAGCGGTAACTTCTTGGCAACTTTTTTGCGCTGCAGAGTCTGGTATTTGGATTTAGTTGCCGAGTGTTCTCGTTCTCCCATATATACACTGGCATAGCCAGGCGGAGGGGGTTCAAACCTCCCTTGAAATTTTCCAGTTTTACAACACGCACACATACAAACACAAGTACGAACATGCACAAAGGGTGGCTGTGAAGATACATGTGAAGAGGTCAGAAGTGTGTGGATCGAACAATGGATGTCTCAGGATAAGCCAACGTTTAGTCTCCGTCAGAGATGTCCGTCCCTCGACCAAAACCTCTTGTCGAAGCGTTGCCTGTATAGACAACCCATGACTGACAACTGCACTTCAATCCTATCTCTTTCCCTGAAGCTGTCTTAATTGTTTATGCACAGATTGCAAATTACCTTACTGTCTGATTATGTAGATACGATGCACTTTTTGGAATTTATGTATATCATGAAGCGAAGCTTTCTTGATGTGGTTAATTAGGCGCTATATTTGAGTAGATTCATCTTCAGTAACGCGTTTCATCTTCAGCAACACGTGCATGGAAGAGCGAAACGCCGCTTCGCCATTCAAGGTGATGTCGACTGCGACCATAATAAACGAGACATCCACTGTGTTATGTGCCCTCAACATAGAATGTGCATTTTTGAGAAGCAGAACTTGCCGTTCGAGATGGAGCTACATGCCGGCCACTTCATGCCATCGGATGTACCAGTTTTCATCAGTATATAGAAGAGTTTTCCGTTTGCATGCGCTGACAGTATGTATATGCACTATTTTATTTGTGTTATGATACCAATTATATGGACACTTCAGGCGCATTTTTGCAATTGCCGTCGCCGTGAGGTTCCGTATAAAGTCCAAACCAATAGCATCGCCCCGCGCGTCGTACATTGTATGTGCGAGTGAAAGCGTGCGGGGGCAGCCTACGACCGCGGCTCAAGAGGAGTGGAAACGCGCCGGCCGTCTTTCGTCGCGTGAGAGGCCCATGGGGGGTCGCCGAGGGGCGCTGCGTCGCTCTGGCAGGAAATGCGTACTTTGATCGGCAGGGATCAGCAGACGGTTCATACCTTTGTACGTGCTCTGATCTCACCGCTGTTTCACGACCACAGGCGTGTGCAAGGTTCTCCATTAAGGGGAGCCTACCTTCACCGCAACGACACCCCCCCCCTCCCCTCGGTTGGTCGAGTCCGAAAGAGGAAAGAAAACAAGCTTCGCAGTGGACGCAAAAAAATGAAAATGGAGCAATGACGTCCTTATTAACACGGCTTGCACTTGGTCTCCGGCTTAACTGGGGTAAATGTGGCAAGTAGGTAGATATTAGGGCGCAACGTCAGGGTCCTCGGCGCATTATGGTCAAAAACTGGCGTAGCCATATCCCTGCACTTTAAACAATTACAGGACAGGTCCGACTGAGTTAAGGTATGGAGAATTGGCGCCTCTCTTGAATGACTTGGGGGGGGGAGGGGGGGAGGGGGGAGGGGGGGGCTCCCCTGCCCCCTGTGCGCACGGCTGTGTTCACGACCCAATGAACTGTCAGTTTTGTCCGTATAAGAATAGAATATATTTCTTAATCGAGCGAGCCACAAAGAAAAAAGAAAAATCCTGAATTAGTGTCACTTTAAAAGCGTAATTCAGTCCGTAGCTTAATGTTTAAAGGACGATATTGTGCGAGTACGGTACGAACAGAAGAAAGAGAAACAAAGTGACAATGAAATGAACTGAATAAAAGGAATGGACGAGGTTTTAAAGAACGGGTATTACAACGCAATTTGGTGCGGTGCCCTTCATAAATTTTGCACGAACACGGCGCGTCTGCTGGCGGTATACGCAGCGCGCGGCGCTCACGAGGTCGCGTGCGGATTGCCGAAAAATGCCTTGAATATTTTAACTGTAACTGTCTCGGGGGCCTGAGCCTGTTCAGCTGGCCAGCCTTGCTGATATTATGCGCTGAAAAAAATAACACGAACTGCTGTCCAGGTGGTGCGCAGGCAAGCATTTTCTTGCATAACTTTGGGGTTTTCGCGTTTTGAATGTAGTACAAGCAGCCAGGCGGTTATGGTCGTGAAGAGAGATTCCAGAGGGCGAAGCACAGAACTTATCGATATCCCGAAGGCAATTCGCACTACATTCTATTCCCTTATCCGTCCAGGACACGCCCCTGATGCTTTGAACAGGTGATTTAATAATTTTTCACGAGTAAAGGCGAACATGTGCGACTTTAGGCTAATTTAATATTTAATTACTCTTCACTTACATGATCACTATCTATAGAATTCCCGAACGATCCTTGGTGATGTGCGACTTTAAACAAATTAGATAGTTAATGCTCTATAATTATGCTAGGACTATCGACATATTAAAAAAAAGTATGTCATCCTATCCATCCTGAATTTCTTTAAATGGAGTTTGCAGAGCCTTAGAATAAAATAATAATTCGTGGCGTTTTACGTGCCAAAACCACGATGGGATTATGAGGCACGCCTTAGTGGAGGGCTCCGGAAATTTAGACCACTTGCGGTTCTTTTTGTCTGTCTGTTCTATCAGTATCTGTTGTGTTATCCGCTATGTGTTTCATGTGTATCTGCTTTATGTGTATCTGTTATATATGTTTAATATGTATCTGTGTTCTGGCGAATACACCCATTGGTAATCAGCGCTCGCGTTCATCATTTCGCTTCCTCAGACCTCAGTACCTGTATTTCCGCACTACAGTGCTTCGCGCTTCTCACCTTCACCATGAAATTTGGAGCAGTTAAAGTCTATAATACAAATATGTGGAGAGCTGTTTCAAAGGTTCATTTTCTTAGCGCAATAAATTGTTGATGATTTTCGCCCACACTCAGCTCACTGTTCCTTTTTCTTTCTTTTTTTATTATTGGCGAGTTGGTTGAACAAACGAAGATCTAATAATAATAATTGTTGGGGTTTAATGTTTCAAAACTACGATATGATTACGAGGGACGCCGTAGTGGAGGGCTCCGGAAGTTTCGATCATCTGGTGTTCTCTGTAATGTGCACCTAAATCCAAGTACATGGACCTCCAGCATTTTCGCTTCCATCGAAAATACGGCCGCCGCGGCCGGGATTCGATCCTGCGACCTTCGGGTCAGCACTCGAGCACCATAACCACTAGACCACGGTGGCGGGTCAAGCGAAGAGACCCAAGATGAGGGGGAGGAAGAAGGCAAAAAAGCCCCGTGTACGGAGATTTTTATGTCGACCTTAAAAGAACCTCAGGTGATCAAAAGTGAACCGCGAATACCTCCACCAATCATGTCTTGATTTTGGCATTTTAAGTGGCCGAATTTAATTTAAACGTGTGGATTGTCCCAAAATGTGTTGCTTATAATATTGCGGCGGATTTAGAAAACGCAGCGTATGTATACAACCACGTGTTATCTGCTCTACATGTGCCCTGCTTATGTCTGCAAGCTCGCACACCGGCGTCGGCGGTGCCGTGGACGCTGCTTTGGAGCCCTAGCTCGTTCCGGGACCGAGCCGACCCGAAATAGACCCCCTGCACCGACGGAAAGCTGAAACTTAAACCCACCAGCTCACTGCTGCTAAATGTGTCCGCCCGCGGACTCCCACCCGTACTACCGGACGGTCCCGTGGTATCCAGGCGCCACACACACACTTGGGACGAGAATCGGCTCTGAGAAAAGCGTCGTGCTCTCTTACAAACATCCACACACACACACACACACACACACCCTGAACCGGGGTCGAACAAACACCGGCACAAAACAAGCGGTCAAGGCCACTCGTTTTTGACACCCATGCAAGAGCTCACTTCTGGTGGATTTCGCGGTTCTTTGCAACCCAGACGACAGATCGTTGTCGCTACGGCGAACTAGAATACCGTCGCCGCATCTTCGACGATTACTTTCGCGTTGGTTAGGTGTCGACACCGAACAGGACGGTAGGCGTGGAAACCCGGATGCAAGGGAGAAGTCACGACAGTACAAACGCCATCTTTTATTGTCTTTTACCACGTGTATAACCTCTTTTATCATGCATCATCGAACAGTGGTGTACAGGGTCGTCCGCATATAAGGTAAACACCTCATTAGTATTCAAGGATTCATAAAAGCTGATGCTTCGTACATACAGGAAAAATTATTATTGTGCTTTTTGACACCATAATTACACGTCATGTAACCAACATTTTCCTTGTGACGTAGAATAAACGTTGTAGTTTTACCGGCTTCAATACATGAGGTGTTCACTTTACAGGGTCGACCCCGTACCTCTCCCTACGCCTTCCTTCTCAGGGATGACACCGGCACCCCTCCCGCTAATTTTATCAGGACACGTTAGACAGAGAATTCTCCCTATAAATACCCCCCTTCCCCACCCACAAATTTTGGTGACATTCTCCCCCCACCCCTTCCCCTTTTCCCATATCTACAGCACAGGGTAAACCTTCGGCGTCCGAGCCACCGGAAAATGCATCACAGCCTGTAACAATAGAAACGTTCTGTACCTCGAGAATAATGTTGAAACGTCTGGTATGCACGAAGAACAGATTCGAACCAAGCTAACTCGAACTAATAGTCCGTTCGAAAGGTCGTGAACGTATACAGACTATGACGCTTCGGGGTTTGGCCTCACGCTAAGGTACACGAAAGATTTTGGAATGCGTAACTAAGAAGGAAATTCGAGTATACTTCCAGCCCTAAGCTTTCAGCGTCAAGTCTTCCCCGCCCTCCCTCTTTTCCTTGAAGTAAGCGAATGTCAAAAAATATTTTTCGTCTACAAAATCGTATACAGTCTGTAGCAATGTGGGAACTGATGTGAGAACGCATAAATGCGTACTAAATATTCGAAGCCGATTCTGGTCCAAAAATGTTACGAGGTGAGGTATGCCCCTCACCCAATTGTGCGCAAATACGCGCTACGCTCTTGGCAGCAATATACAGCAAGCCCTCGTTACAACGAAGTCATATCGAGACAAGAAATGTGCTTCGTTTATAAGCGATATCTCGCTAAAGCAGATAGGCTCTGATAACGTCGCAGCAAGATTTCTAGTCCAACAATGGCGAAGGCTGTAATTCATGTCGATCAGCCATGGACAGTCAATAGCAGGGGCATGACAATGCAAAAATTCTGTGGACGCACGGTGAGAAGCTGTCCCGTCTGTCGTTTGCATTCACCTGACACAGGCAGGCTCAAGGCCGCCTTTTAGTGTAGTTACCTAGGCAACGCCCGAATTACAGAGATGTGAAAAACGGTACCACTTTGTACTAAGCAAATACCGGAGTCCCCTGAATAATTCGTTGCGAGATGTGATCAGGACTCAAAAACATCGAATAAACCGATATAGCGTATGAAGCGATTTCGTTATAACGAAAGGAGTTCGATAATTTTTTCGTTACAACGAGAGGAGTTCGATAATTTCGCGTTTTACATTCTTGAAACATTCGTGAGCAAGCGAATTGTTCACTAACACTTTTTTTAAAAAGTTAATTGAAGGTGGCGATTGTTTAGGTTCCAATTTAGAAGTAAAGCCCAATCAAAGATGCCGTTTATTTTTTCTCTGTCCATTCCAAACTCCAGCAACCTTATACATGTCATTGGCGCAGTCACATTCGAATGATGTTGAATGACAGTGCAGTCATTGTAAGGTAGACTTGTTTTCACCGACAGTATATCACTTTAACGAAATAAGATGGCGCAATCGCTCTATATTCTCTCCCAAGGATGCTCCGACTGCAAATGCCTGCTCATACGATACACTGTCCGTAAGTAAACATAACACAAATGCAACCGCTTCGGTCATTAACAACTTATGCAGAAAGTTTTCGTGTAGACTAGGAAGAAATGGCGGATTTTTACGCTCGAATGTTGTAACTATAGAGACTCTGTTAAGGAAACACTTGTAAAGTTAGGTCAGCACTATTTTCCCTTACAATAAATGGTTAACGTTTTCAAACTAGTGGATATCGGCCACGCATTTATTATTTTTTTTGTCGAGCATCGGTAAAGAATTTTTTTTTCACGTATCTGCAATTTGCGTATATTTTTCGTTGTTTACAAAAGCTGTCTCAGTTACTCTTCGCCACGCACAGTTACGCACGAAATCCGAGATGTCACGCTCTAGGGACTTCCAGTAAGACTTACCTGTCACAACAATGGTTTTTCCTTCAAGGGAGTCGTCGTTGTGGAAGAATTCGGTCCTTCGAATGATGTGCTTGGCCAAACAGAGCAGTCCCACGAGTAGAGAGCACGGAAACAGCAAATAGAATGCGTACTCGGAAAGCGTTCCTTCCATCATCTTGAAGCCGTTAGCACCGCTACTTTAGGTGAGAAGAAAAAACTGCGCCACGGGACAAGCTTCCTCCCAGGTACGAAAAAGAGGCGAACAGTAGCAACAAAAGAGGAGAGAATCCACACTTCTAAGTCGTGCACAGAAAAAAAAAAAGTCACAAATGCCGCTTTGCAGCAAATGCGACAAACCACGGCCGCGAAACGCGTCGTCTGCTGCGGACAGAAGACCGCAACGTCGTCTGCTCCCGATGAAGGAGGAGGATTAAGCGAACTTCGAGGAAAGTCCGTTAGAGGTCGCCTCCCTCGCGACTAGCAAAACAAAAACCTGGGACGGAGCCATTGGCGGTGTTCTTCGCACGTAATTCTGTGCCGCCCACTCCCAAAACCGGGCGTCAGGCAGGATCCACCTTCCTCCCATTCTACGTGGGTGCGGGGTGTATATATAGAGGCAGAATGCCGCGTGTGTATAAACTACGGCCGGCGCTCCACACCCTACCAGCGCGCCCCGCCTCGCAGCGACGCCATCTTTGTTTCTTTCGTCTAAAACGCGCTTCCACCAAGCACACTTGCAGCGAAGTAATGCAGACCCTGAGCTCCCTTGCCAAGATCTAAACGGCCTTTAAACGCGCCCTCCATAGCTCGGGAGGCCTAACGCTCGCTATTTATCTAAAACTTGCATCACTGGAACTAAAATTGCCCGGGGCGCGACTTTGCAACATCAAGCTTGCGCAGAAACACGCCAATGAAGATGAAATTAAAAGCAGTGCAAGCCACCTGACAAACCGTTAAACTGAACGTTCTGTCGTCATAATTTAAAGGGATATGCAAAATAAAACACGAAGTCACAATAACGATGCATCAGTCGTCTGCAGGGCAGTTTATTTATAAACTAACACTGTATATCTCTACACAATATTTACAAAAACACTCTGTCCCAGCAGCCTTCATTTTTTTTTCTTTCTTTGCTCTTTGATTCAACAAACACTAGTCGGTGCCGAGCCTTTGCAGCGGAGCAAAATTTATAACGTTGCACAAGTACAGCAGTTACACAACGCTATCCCAAGTTGGTAACATAATAAAAATATACATACGCATTTTCTCATTAGCGTGTAGCGCAAATGCACAATCCCACTGCCCTAAACAACAGACTTTTTCACAGAGTCAAAAAGAAACTCCGGCCAACAAGTTCCGCAGAATACACCAATAAGGCATTTCCTCTAGCTTGCAACTTAAACGAGGATAAAGTGGGCTTAGAGAGAAGGGTAGCTAAAATAAGTAAATGAAAAAAAAAGAGAGCGGGTGTATAATTGCGTCGATGCTTCGCATTTGATGCCTTAAGACAGCAAAAGGCTTCCCAAAACATGAAGTGGGAATAAAAATAGAGGAATCGTATTTAAAAAAAATCGCAACAATTATCGGGTGAAGTCCTATTCCATTTCTAGTCCTGCAGTCTTCTTCCGCACCTCGATCCAGCCTAGGCTTTCTTTCTACTTCAGTGGCGAGAAATCTGTGGGCCGCATCCATCTTGACCGCATCTCTCTAATCAGAGGAACTGGAATTGGACAGAAAAGTGAGAGGAAAGACATGAGGCAGTTGAAGTTAGAAGCTTAGTCAAATGCAAATGCATTAAGTGTACATGTGTTTATGCATGTCTAACAAGTGGACGTATAGTTTTTCGTCTGCACTCCCCTTCTATGTGGTGCTACTAATAAAACTCAAAAGACCTGTTAAATACTGTTAAATATTTTGATAACATAAATCACTCCAAACCACCACGTCCTACACCTTCCAGGCGATGGAGGCGAAAATGGTTGTGGCCCGTGTAGTTAGATTTAGGTGTACGTTAAAGAACCCCAAGTGGTCTAAATTTCCAGAGCCTTCTACTACAGCGTCCCTCATAATCATGTCATGGTTTTGGGATGCAAAACCCCAACAATTACTATTATATATATTTTCTATATAGTATGTTTGCTTGACTCAATGACATTAAAGGATACGCACAACAACCTTCCCCCCCTCCTTTCATTTTTGCAGATTCCTGGCTTTTTTGACATATGCCAATTACTACAGCTCCATGCTATTTATTGTGAGAGAATAAAGATGCGACATGCTTTTAACTTTCTTCTGTCATGCAAGGAAGAAAACACAAACCTTTGCTAAGGGACTTTTTTCAACTATGGGCTTTTACATGCCTAAATCAAGAGTTTGAAAGAATCCCATCTGATCAAATGGAAGATCATTGTAGGAAGTTGAAATTGAATACCAACCACGAATAAAAACAAAACAAACAAAGATGTTTCGGTTCCCACCCAGGAACCTTGTTCACAATCTTGTAAACAAGGCTCCGGTGTAAACAAGGTTCCCATGTGGGAACCGAAATGTCTGTTATTTTAATTCATGGTTGGTGTTCCATTTCAACTGTTGTGGGATTCTATGAGAACAATTCTGACATCAGTACCAATGCAATGTGGGGAGATTGGGATGTTTTTGCTAACAAAACCACATTCTGAATTGAAGGAGCAATACTGTTTAGTAGCAAAACAAAGTCTCTACAAGGTGCGTCGATAAACATAGCGATATTTTAACTATTGTTTCCCAAGACACTTATATTCACACTGGGAAGTGCGCCCACCTCAAAAAAGTCCCTTAAAAATTGTACTTTACCACCAAACCATGTGAGATGAAAAGTGGCTTGGCATGGTGACATATCAGTCAAGTATACTTATCAAGGGGTGGCCTATTGCAGCTAGAGACAAATATCATTCTGTCGTGATATTTCTTATGCCCGCTATAAATCTCCACAATATACATATCAACAATGTCCTATCATCAAGGTGCCTCACCTGTGTAAGCAACACACTCATCCCAACCAGGTTTCCTCCAGTTATCCTCACGGATATCCTTCCGAGCCTGGAGGTCCTTATATGCTGGAAAAACGAGTTGCGAGGTAGTCGGATACTTGCACAGTGAAAAGTTTCTATGCTGCATTTAGATGGACCACCAGAACAGTGCAGTGAACAATGCTTTGAAATCATGTGCAAAAAGACTGTGGGTGCGAATCACTTTTGTATAAGCCTGTAAGCAAAAGAAAGGTTCATGAAAAAAAAAAAAAAAATTGGCACAAGGTAGCAAAAGCGCAAATGAACTCACAATTTGAGCTGTCGAATTGCTCTCATCCTACTACTAGGCCTAACATACCGCCCTTCGCAGATACTGTATTTATGCGAATAGGCTGATAGTTTAAAAAATAAAATATCCATGTACCAAGCTCTAGAGCCAACTTAGATTCGAGGATTTAGAAAAACACACCTTTATGATCAAAACTGAGAAAAATATGGCACATTGCTAACGGTGCCAAGAAAAACATATTGTGGCAGCTAGTGGCCGCACCAGTAAATAAGGAGTGCTGCCAGTTACCATGACCACCAGAGTAATGACATGGAGATGTATTCACTGATCACCCATGCCGTTGCGGCTCGTTATATGCCTGCCAGTTCAAAGAGCACCCAGCACCTCGAAATGTGGCCAGCATCATGCTCTACCACTATATATACGTACAGTATTCTGCATTTTCTGTTACAGACGACGCCAGTCAATGATTTAAATTTCGGCATGAGTGTAGTGATGGCCGGAAACATGATAGCAGCCAATGACGAAGGTGCAAGTGCAACTGATCACCAACAATCCGATCGCACTAAGCGTCCAACTATCTGTTAGGCAGCGCATGTGGCATAGTGTCTTTGTAAGCCTACTGCATGACTTTAACAGTCAACAACCTAAATGTGCCCGCCGCCGTTCATTTCAGCCATGTGCAGGACACCTCAAGTGCAAAAACAAGCATAGCTGTCCCGACACTGACACAAGATAAGCACCCCAGCAGGTACCACATTTCAGAGGAGCCGAGTCTGTTTGCACTCAGCAGAGATCGCATTACGAATGCACACACGCGCACAGGAGAAAACTGGATGAGTCCTCTGCTTTACCATCATGTGTAGCATTTCCTTTTTTTTTTTTAAATTACTGTTCCGCTCAGCCTACATTTCAGGCACCTTTTCTTTTTGTGGTTTTAGACTTTAGGGGGTCGGCTTAGATTTGAGTAAATGCAGTATATAGTATTAACGCAATAGCATTAAAGATCTCGTTCCGCAGAAATTCCGGTGTCGGTGTCATTGGTTGTGAGCGAAAAATCAAGAGGCGAATAAAATTAATAATAAAAATCTTAGGTTCGAGTGAGAATCCAACCTGGGCCTTCTGAATGGCAAGCAGGTATTCAACCACAGAGCCCTGCCATTGTGTGAAACTACTTAGGAAAAAGAAAAAAAACACCATATGAATGTGATGTAGTGGGAGGAGTCTCCTTGAAGCATGTAATATTGCATGGCAGAAGCGTAGAATCATGCCAGGCATCAAAACATGTGGATTGTGCAATGAGTGGGTGTTTTAAAGGCCCACCCATTACAAAGCATTCAGACATAGTTAATCATCATCATGAGCAAAAGCATCAACAAAGTGAGCAGCTGTGTAGGTTCGCGTGTTGCCTTACGGACGCATAATGGGCCCTTCACTGATTGGCAAAAGGAAAAATTATGGCATAGTGGGCACTTCAAAACTGTCATTGCAGTAGGCATTCTAGGATAGTTTGAAATTGCCAATGTTCCGCATGCAGACGTTCCTTTCCTTGCGATACGGTTGAGGCATCCACCGAGAATCGAAGCCAGGCTACCAATTGAGAAGGCGATGCGCACAGGGCGTGTTGCGTTGTGTTCTACTCTTGAAGGTGAAGCTCAAGCGTCCTCCAAGCTTTTTTTTTGCTAAATGATATGCTATTTCTCACGTTTTATTTCTAGAACATATGAACGAACTTCTACTGTGGTCCATATTCGAAAATGCGAATACATACAGTTCAACCTTAAGAATTCTGTAACACTGGCAATTCACAACATTATACCAAAACTTCACTAAACTGAAAGTGAATTTTATATGCTGAGTTCCATACTCATCGAGGGATTCTTTTTAACGTGGTTTTAAAGTGCTGCAAAAATGTTGGAATAATGCAACAGTATGAAAAAAATCTATTTAAATTTTCCCATGAATATTCAAATTTTGTTCAACCAGTGATCCGGCAACCACAACTTGATGCCGCACTGATGAATTCCTCTGCACAGCTGCTTTACATCAAGAGTAAGGCCGAAAGAAACGCAGGTCCAACGCACCGTGGAAGCAAAACTATTTTGCCCATTCTGTCGCTGTGACTTGTAATTAGAACTTCACATTCTGCCCAAAGTGGTGCAATGCCAGTGTTCTCATGTTCATCTACACAAACCACTTGTTCTCCACTCAGTCTCATGAACATGGAACATCGATGATTGTTGCCCACAACAACTGGAAAGCTTTACTCTCAATTCCATGAAAGCAAGGCGACAACTTGAATTGCGGCAAGTAACTGCAAGCAGCTAAAAAAAAATCGGTCCACTACTTTGAAACTTGTTGCAGCAAGGCACTAACCGAAAAAAAAAAAAAAAAATTGGGGCAGCTACGCAGTAGTGGTGCGAAGATTGAAGAAGCAGCGTAGCTGGCGGCGCTGCCCTCCTCCTTTCCTCCTCCTCGCCCTCGCTTTCCTTTACCAACAATTTCTATACTAACTATACAAGACTATGCTATGCTTCACTCTCTCACTTCCTCCTTTCCCTCTTTCTCACCATCACTTCTCTTTACCACCCCTTGCTATACTATACAATACTATACTATCATATACTATACTATATATACGGCTATGCTTGCTCTCTCATCTTCTCTTTTTTGTGTCTGTTTCTTTCTATCAATTTCTCTCTGTTTATTTCTTTCTCTGTGTCTCTATCTTTTTTTTCTCTTTCTTACCTTTCCTTCGAGGCACATCATAGTGCGGTTAGGGTAAGCATGACCAAGCATTTCCTAGAACTGGTGGGTTAGTGATCAGTTATTCAATGGCCATCAATTGATTATCACAACGTATCGGTCATGCATTTTTTGGGTCAGTCTAAGCTCATCAAAGCATTCTCTACATTTATTGGTTCTTAATCGATTATCAATTAGCTATTTATTAGCTATCAGTTGGTTATCACAAGGTATCAGTCATGCATTTGGGTCAAGCTAAGGTCATCCAAGCATTTTCTAGAATTTATTGGTTAGTGATCGATTATCATTTACCTATTGATTGGTTATCGATTGACTACCACTAAGCTTTGACCATGTATTTGGGCCATACTAAGCACATTCAAGCATTTTTTACGATTTGTAATTTATCAATTAGTTATTGATTGGCTATCAATTGGCTAAAGCTTAATTACTGGTCGGCTATCACTAGGCTTTGGCCATGTATTTCGACCATGCTAAGCACATACAAGCATTTTCTAGAATTTAGTGGTTATAGATCGATTATCGATCACCTATTGAGTGGTTATCGACTGGCTATCACTAGGCATCAATAGCTCTGCTAGGAGCTGCTTCGTACATATCCGCTTCCAGTGGCACATACCCGCCGAGTTCTTGCATATGCCGGACGCATAATGAAAAGCTTAAACACCTCTGCTGTTTAAAAATCTATGCAGCTCCACTACTGTGAAACCTGGGGAAGTGGGTAGCATGGTCACGCAGCAATTCCCATTCGTAGAGTTCCCACTGTTCCATCTACCAAACCGTCGATGACGTTAATGTTTGAGGTAAGCATGTAGGGCTTCCCGGGCACGAGTAAAATCTTGTAAGGGAGATTCACAATCTCAGTGTCCAACATGCGCCCTATTTTTTGCTGTGCTTTATCGGCTTCCTGCTTGTTATGGCAGTTGAGATATGTGTCGTCTGCAGCGAGTTCAGTCAGGTTGTTTCCCCTTTCAGATGGAGCGATCAAGCGCCGACGAAGTGCAAGTGGGAGGTGCAATCATGCACTCTACAAGGCGGTGACGCCCTCTCTTGCGTGGTGCAGGAGTCAACCGCATGTGTCCGAAGCATTTTTAGCAATTTTAAGTTAATTATTGCGATTACTTCGATTACTGCTGTTAGTTATATTATTTTAATCCTTGTTTGTTTGTTTTAACCCGGTTTTGAGCACTGCTAGCCATGTTTAAGGCCTGTATTCGGCGCTTTATTGTGAGTGTGATCATGTCACATGAGATCTATGGATGGACGACAAGGCGGGCCTCTAAAGTGCTATGCACTTAAAAACTTTCATTTGTAGCAAAAGTGCCAGTTAGTTCCAATTGCTTTCACTGAGAATGTATCCTATTATTCATAGAGTCTGCAATAACTTCTTTCAAGTTCATGACCATGGATGGTGAGCTTTATGATATCCTCAAACAAGTGGCAACGTTTTGTTCAGCGAAAGCTGTTATGAGATCACAGCAACAGCCAATTTTGGTGGCACAGCTGTCTGCCACAGCCACCGCCAGGTGTTAACTGCTTGCACGCACAATGAGAAAAGAATATCCATGATTGAGCAGGATCTGAACCTAGGCCCTCTAGCGTGGGAGTCAAGTATACTACAACAGAGCATGCCGGCTTTCCGTCTGAACCGCTCCGGACGCAAGCATTCAGGTTCCCCCTAGTACAGAGCTGCACACGCATATCTAGAATGCTGGAGCCCTTCCGGACTGCATAAATAGCATCTACTGAGAACGTGTGGTTTGAGATAGCCCAAATTTATGCACACACTGCCACTATTGACGAATGATCACATGTGAGCTATCTCAAACCAGGCGTAGTCGGCAGGGGTTGCCAGTGCAGTCTAGAACACGCCGCTCTAGCATCTAGACAAGCGTGCTGAGCTTTGTACCCCAACTGCTGTTGGAAAGGCTCTACTCTGCTGAGGCAGTTGGGCAGCTGCTCTGTTGTGTGGCGTACAATTTGAAGTATGTGTTCATACACGGCACAGGCAGTGTGAAATGCACAACTACACTGGCTGTGGAAAATGAAATATGATGTGCTTATGGTACTTGCACACCTGCTATTCGCCTGATGTTTGAATGATGTAGGTTATGGCTCATAACAGGATATATACAAGCATCATCCAAGATCTTCAGTCGAGACTGAATCAAAAAAAAGAAAAAAGAACTGGAATTAATTTCACAGTGGTCTGCTCTTTCGAAATGTTCTGCAGTTGTTAAAAAAAGAACTTTACTTACACATTATACAACACAATATTAACAAAGTTAAACTGGTCAAATTGCAAATAAAAATGCATGAAACCACTCCACAGCAACTTTGCAGGCAAGTGTGCAGTAGTACGTCAAGTATCAGCAGTGCACTCACTCCAGATATGGTGGACCATGTAGAGCTGGCCAATCTGTGAGAAGAAGCCGGCCACAGCATTGGCTCTTCTGAAGGTGATGCCTCGAGCCCTGTGGAGAGGGTAAGTAGCCAGCAATGGTTAAACCCAATTATTCGTCCACAACACAGTTTTCTTTCAGTACTCTCTGGAGATTAAAGAAACAGCGGGGACTGGGCTTCATTGGCCCCTTGAAGTTGCATCTGAGGCAAGTTTCAAGAGTGCTCACATGAGATTCCCCCGAAAGAAACGTGCACTGGCACGAGAACCAGCGACAGTTTCTATTTCTTCAAAACAGTTTCCCTGTCTAGCCACCAGTATTCTCGCGGCAGCAAAAGAGGAGAGAAACCACTCGGAGCATGCAATAACTACTTGGTAGCTCCACTTATTTATTTGTTTGTTTATAATACCCTCAAGGCCAAGTGGCATTAAAGGGACACTAAAGGCAAATATTAAGTCGACGTTGATTGTTGAAATATCCAGAAACCTTGTAGTGCTTGTTTCGTGCCAAGGAAATGCTTATTTTGAAAGAAAATCACGTTTCAGTGGTCCGCATGGCGTTGGCACACTTCAAATCACCTGCCTTTACTGCCCGGCTGCCGACGCTACGGTTTCTTGCGCAACAGCAGCCATCAACTTTGCCAAGACGCAGCCACGGGCCACTCCGAAACTGTACAGTTCACTGTAACGCAGATTAGCTTGGCCAGCAGCAGCAGTGGAGAATCATCAGCATGAAAATAGCGAGAGCCAAGCGCACACAGCAGTACGCGATACCGAAACTACCACCGAGACGTGCAGCTCTGTGAAAACGGAACTTTTGAACCCCTTGCGCCATTCTCCATGGCAACCCCAAGAGGTTCTTTTTTCCATGAATCAAACAGAAACGAACAAGCAGCATTTTATTACGTCTTGTGATGCAGGGGCGTAGCCAGAAATTTTTTTCGGGGGGGGGGGGTTCAACCATACTTTATGTATGTTCGTGCGTGTGTTTGTATGTGTGCGTGTATATATACGCAGGTAAAACTGAAAAATTTCGGGGGGGGGGGGGGTTGAACCCCCCCCAACACCCCCCCTTGGCTACGCCCCTGTTGTGATGCATGGAAGGTTCTTTTTTTTTATTGCAACTAGTTTGATTACTAGTGGTTAATTGTACTCAAGATTGGGATAATTTCCAAAATGCCCCACTCGTGGTGCATGTCATGTCCTACATTCACCTTAATGTCTCGATTAGTAGAACACTGCTGTTGATGATAGTGACGTTTTAGACGTTCTCACACATTGACCTTTCACTCTGACATAAATTGTTATTTGCCTTTAGTGTCCCTTTAAAGAGGGGAGTGGTTGCAGTAAATGAAGTACACAGAACAAAATACAGTCGAACCCACTTATAACGATACCAGATACACTCAAACACGCATATATCGAACTCGAAGGGAATTGAGAATTAGTTCGATATATGAAAAATTCGATATAAGAAAATACAGGGAACCGGGCTGTCCAAATGCGACAGCCCGGTTCCCTCCATGTCACCACAAAAACGGCGAATCAAGCCGAACACTGCCGCCACTTCAGTGGTGCAGTACGCGCGTGTAGCCGCCTCCTCGTTTGGACGATCTTCATCACCACTTGAGCTGTCGGCCTGGGCATCCTGGGTCCCTACGACCGCAGCTGCCTGAACATTGCAGTCCGCTTCCACGAAGTCGTCCGCAGACACTTCGGGTGAAATGGCAGCCGGGAAGAGGGACGACAACTCACGAAACGCGGCGTCTATGCACTCATCGTCATTGTCTTCACCAGTTTCCGCAAGTTCAGCCATCACGAAGCCTGCCTTCCGGAAGCAGTTGGCCACTGTGTCCGTCTTCACATCTCACCAGGTGCCCGTCACCATTTGAATGGCACCAAGCAGGTCAACCTTCAGCTTGGTGCCCATGCGGAGGCTGACCAGCAGCCTATCAAGGAGTCGCCTCCTGTAGCCCACCTTGAAGGACTTGATGATGCCCTGGTCGAGCAGTTGCAGCTTTGCTGTCGTGTTGGCCAGGCCCGTAACTAGGAGGGGGGGGGTGTTGAGGAGGTTCTGACCCACCCCGAAATTTTTCTGATGCTTTAACTTTTCGGGTGATACTAAAATATTTACACGCCTTCACAGCGACCACCAGCTGCCAAAGTTACACTGCAACTTTCCTGGCATTACTTCCCTCTTCTTCCTTTCCTCAAACCTACCCTTTTACCAGAACACCTCAGCACGCCCTCCCCCGCATGCGCACCTGCCCTATTTGTAAAGCTTTGCACTTCGCCCTCGCGTTCCTTCGAGTCTCTTTTTTTTTTCGTCTTTCACTCCATTGCAGCTCTTTTATTGATTCCAGATGCTTTCCTTGTGCATTGCCGCTGGAGAAGTTATCCATCTGTGCGGACCGCACGTGTCGGTTTTGGGTTCCTACGAAAAGCGCGTCTCCTTCTGTGAAGGTAAACAGTTCGATAGCAACGGCAACACCAACACGACGTGCGCAAGTTTGCCAGGGAACGAAACCCCTAAGCGGAACAACTCAGCGGTGCATTCCGAGGACGCAGGCTGCAGGATAAACTTTTCACAAACTGCAGTTCTCGCCACCGAAACAAATCACCGAAGATGACATCTACTGAAAGACTGGCATATCCGAGCAACTTCGAACAACCTTAACCACTCGCAAGGAAATCTACCTCTTCTGTACGCTATTCGCAACTTTCACGTACCGTGGCGCTGCCGAGCGGTGGCCGCCGGAAGCTCTGTTGAGATTATTGAAATGTTGAACCCGCTGGAGTCAGCAAATGTTGCCACTTGTTTTGTCTCGTTTAGGGTCGTTTTGCAACGATGTGCACGGTCTCGATATTAGCTTGACACTTTTGGTTCCTCAATGTGAACGGAAAATAAAAAGAAAAAGGCAACAGATTTTGCCGCGGGCCTCAATGCTCACAGCGCACAGTGGTAGGCAAAGCAAAAGCCTCCCCTTCAGATTAGTGCCTCAAAAAGCCGTGAGTGGTTAAGCGGGTCAAACTTCGCAAGCAAATAAACAAGGCCCATGAATGTATGCAGAATACCATTTTGTGTCCGAGCTCTATATACCTACTACCTCATATCACCTTTCTCGGGCTTCGTTCCTCTGTTCGACACAGTCGCTGTGCAGACAGTACCAGAACTGATTAGGAATGCGTTCCGCCTCTAGAATATAATGAAAAGCCCGGTTTCAAAGCGTCCATCGCTTGAAGTGCCTCCGTGGCTGTGAAGAGCCTTCACATCTCCAGCACTGTTTTTTCAGTATTACTTGCTAATGGCGCTGTTTTTTCGTCCCTGTCCATACGTTACTTATTGCACTTTTCAAACTCCGAAAGCGTAGGATGATAACAGGAATGTCACATCTTAAACGTAAAAATTGCCCCTTGCCGCTGGTTTCATTCGCTGCTTGTCGAACTATTGTGGCATTCCGCTGTTCTTTTTTCCTCTTTGGTCTCGAAGGGCAACACTTTTTTTTTTTTCGTTTACTTACATTACTTCGTGCTTTGAAGTGAGCTGAGCAAGCTACGCGGCAGAATGCAATGCAAGTAAAAATTAGATAAAGCACGTCTCCGAGAATGTCTCTGATATTACTGAGAGATCTTTACTGAGACTCCTACAATCATATTGTGCTAACAACAAAGCGGGGGTTGCAACGTGACGAGTGTGTTTGCTTTATTTACAATTGTGTGCATATTTATCTTCGTAATGAGGTTCCAGTCACGTACCCGACATTCCTTTACTTATTACAATATGTCACCGCAACCCTGCTTTCACACAAAAATCGGAGTGCAACCGAAGCCCAAAGAACTGAACTTTTCGCCAAACGTGTACATTCCTAAACCGTCTGCAGCGGGCTGATAATCTCAATGACCGCCATGTTGGATGTACAGTCGCGCCACCTATAGGCCGTGAAAGTAGCGAATATGCACCTCCCTACAAAGCGCACAAAGCGAGGAGACAGCCGGCACACAATCCGGCACCAGCGGTCAACTTTCACAGGAGAGAAAAAACGCCGCTAAGCTGGGCTGCACGCGGGAGTACAGAGGCTGACGTCACAGCCTACACAGTGCATTTTTGGGGGGTCACGGCTATTTAATTAAACCGTCTGTGAAAAGGTGACTTTTTCACAGGAAAGTAGCAACACCTCCTTTCTGGACTGCACCACGGGAGTGCAAATGTCTCGGCAGTGCATTCTTGGGGGGTCACGTCTATTAAGGGGAGTATGGAGTGCCCATGGAGTCTTCTGTGAAAAGGTCTTTAAGTAGCGTTAATCCAGTTTGCTGCAGCGGGAGTACAATAATGGGCTTGCATGCGCACCAGCTGTAGCGGCGTTCAGAAAGCACATGCGCCACGCGGGAGCCGGCGCGTTCATCACACTTCTACATTCTAGCCGCTGTAAAGCGGATAAGAGAAGAAAAAAACATCGCCCGTCGTTCACGCCAGGCAGTTGAGGCAGTCGCAAACGTCTCTTTGGAGCCACTGGCCACTTCTGTGTGCGTGCACAGGATTGCGGCAGCAAATTGAAAAGACGCTCTGCAACAACGAAGCAAAGGAGTCTTGCGTCTTAATTCAAGAAAGTTCGAACCGATGAAGCGGGCGGAGAGGAACCGCCTCCTTCGAAGGATAAAACTTCGCCTTCCTCAGCACTGGTGGAAAGCCAAGCGCATTGGAACTTCTGTAGCGACTCAGGAGAACGCACCGGTTTATGTGAATCACCTGAGAACGAACAAAAGCAGGACACCCATGCGCCGCCGGGAAATGATGGTGGCCGCAGTGCAACTCCAAGTGACCTTTGTTCTACAGTCAACGCTGTGCAAAGTGACGCCTTTACCACTGGACAATACCCAAGGAAGGTGAGTGGCATGGCACCTACACATTCTGGTTCGCCTCCCCTCTGTGCAACGAGAGCGAATATTTTCGACTTGGGGCTGTGTGTCTCAAAAAGCAATAATGTAGATGACCCAGAGACGACGGAGAAGCTGCTGCTCAATCCGTGGACCCCTTCGGCTAACTATGATTATCCAGCCACAGGGAAAAGAAATCTGAAGTTCCAACCTCACTGGGTAGACCGTTACCCATGGCTTGTTTATTCAGAGAAGCTTCAAGGAGCATTACGCAAATATTGCGTAGTCTTCGCAAGCGAGTGTGCAGGAAAAGGGGAGCACCAGCGCTTGGGCTGTTTTGTAACTAAGGAGTTCACGCATTCAGCAGTTACCACGCCATGTCAACAACGCTATCGGAGAACTCTTTAGCAGTCTGGTCCCGCTCATAGCATGACATCTTAACAAAACTTGACCACGGCCTTAAAAAGCAGGCGGAAGAAAACTGCAAGAACTTGCTGCCAATAATAGAAACAATCCTTTTCTGTGGCAGGCAAGAAGTACCGCTTCGCGGCACAGACGGCTCTGGTCCGATAAATATGTCTGAAGTGCTGCCATTGAAAAATGATGGAAATTTCCGCGCACTGCTTAGGATGAGAGCAAAATGTGGAGATGCCACCTTGAGAACTCACATGGAAACACCTCCGGCGAATGCGCTGTACACCAAAAATTCAAAATGAGTTGATCACCCTCTGTGGTAAAATCATACAAAGAAAGATAGTTGAAACGTCAACGCATTCACCCTTCACTAGGTGGAGCCACTGTCCCAGCTTGGGCACGTAAGCGCTATCCCGCTAAACTAAAACACGCTTTCTGCAACCAACGTTTGCGGCACGGTAACGCTATTCTCTTAACCCCCGCTATCACGCTAACGCTAAACTATAGCTGTCTACTGTCTCTGCTTACGTACGGAACGACCTAACCTGCTGCCATTCCTGTCGCCGACTTCGCGCTGGCGACGCTGGAGTGGCAGCTTGTAACACATACATACCGTTTTTGTACCACGGTTACATTGTGTTACTTCATCAGGAGCCATTGGTCGCGGTGTCCCCGGCTTTGGTGGTGCTATTGTCCAAACTTATATTTCTTGCTTTAACCAGAATTTGAGGTTAACATACCAATTTCTTCATTTGGGTACAAATAATTGAAAAGTACCATCGAATTATTACAAGTAAGCGATGTATTGATTTATTCACGAAAATAAGCCACTATAAACCTTAAGAAATGGCAGCCGTTCTATACACAAACTCCCCCTCCGAAAAAAATTCCTGGGTACGTCCCTGGTGTTGGCCGACAGAAACTTCAGCTCGATGTTTTTGAGCTCGCAGGTGAGCACGCACGCAAAAGAGAAATGCTGTGGTATGCGACAACTCACGGAAGTGAACTCCGCCAAGAAAGCGCTCGCGATCAGTCGCGATGGCTACCCGGGCTACCTACGAGGGCAGCAGTGATGTACGAAAGGCGCGAGCTGTGGTTGGCTGAGCAAATACGAAAGGCGGGGGCTGTGGTTGCCTGATCAAAACTCACAAAACAGCAAACAAAAAAAAAGAAAGAAAAGGCAAAAGGAGGAGGCCGCCGGCTCTTTCATTCCTGCTCACTGAGCCGACGGTAACATGGAGAAAGCATGAGAAAGAGAGAGAGAGAAAAAAAAGAAAGTTGGAGAATGCCCAACAGGAGTACAGTCTGAGCCCTCTCGCCCTCACGTTTTTCGAGCGTTTCAGGTGTCGGCTGAGGCATGGTGCCGCGAAGGTCAAGGGGTGCAGCGAGTGCCGAAGCGCACCTTCCACCTCGCGTGGCGTTCAATATATCCGATGGCGGGTAAAAATACCGTTCTATATAAACGTGCGAATTTCTATACCTTTACAAAGGATTTTCAAGGGGATAATTTACGAGTTCGATATAGCCGAAAATTCGATATATGTGGGTTCGATATATCCGTGTTCAATTGTATAACGATGTATCGGTTATAACGACCATATTTCGGTGCACTTAGATTTTTTTATGCTACCTATTGAATTAGCGTCCACACATAGCGAACATTTTTCAAAGCCTCCTACTTTTACAACGAAAACTTCAGACACTGTCGCGGTAAAAATATGGTGCATACAAAACGAAAAAAAAAAAATGTTAGAACAGGCTTTCTAATGCATGAGCGAGGCGTGCGTTAGTGTGTGCCTCGCTACGGTTTATGCACGACGGAGGTATCCTAGATCGGCAAGCATGACACCCAGATTTCTTAGGCTCCGAGCAAGGTGGCTCACTTTCCAGGCACTTCTTCAGTGGCGCAATGGCAGTGAGAAAAAAAAATAGGAGGCAGCATGAAGCCTTGCGCTCAGCTTTCGCACGGAAACCTTTTAAAAAAACTGATTATGACTTATCGCCGACAACATTATTATCAATCATCTGCAGCAATCTGCTTGGCTGCGCGTGTGGCATAAACTGCGCAAATTGATGGCCTTACAAGTACGCCATGCTGCCGTTCGCAAGTCCACTGCCGCAGCGTCGCGCAAGACCGCTAAGGGCACGTCACTTTGCAGAAACAAAAGTAGCTTGCTGGTGTTGAGCGGCGCAGGCACCAAGAAACGTCGATGCACTGACAGCGAGCAATGTCCTGCATGTTCTATTAGGCGACAAGCCAAGTGCGCCGCGCCTCGTCATGCAGAACTGCCACAGCATCACGGAGACGTAGAGTGCACGTTGCTTGCAAAATGTTTGTCTTCGCCGCATCCGTGCACGATCAGGAGTGAAGCAGGCACGAAGAATGCAAAAACACACGCATACAGTATACTGCAGCAAGCAGCCCGGCAGTGACAGCGTGAGCTGAGTAGGCGACGCGCTGCACTCAACTAGACAGAAGACAATCGGCTTCACGTGGCGGTACCGCGCTTTAGTTTTAGTGAAACGGTGTCAGTTCTTTGCAAAGGCGGTTTAATTCACTCGTGAGCACAGTGCGGAAAGGCTTAACTTGGCTCCGGATGGGTTGTTAGCACTTTATAAAAATACGCAGAAAAAGAAAAACCGGCTGGGTTGTAAGTGCTCGTTTTTAAAGGCGAGTCCATATACAGCAAACTACTGATATAATGACCACTTTTCGTGGCACTTTCGGGTTCATTATACACGGGTTTGACTGCAGTGCAGTGATTTCAGGTAACACAATATTTCTCGAGATTATACAAACGTGTAGTTAATTCAAGCAAATAAACAAACAAGTGCAGTGAGTACAGGTAACATAATTCTCCTGGTTACACAATATTAGCTAGTGTTTGGCAGAAAAGCTTGCTGTCAGTGATGGTTGGAAAATGATGGTTGAAGATGAAGGATTTCAAGAATGTTTACGGCAAGAGATTCGTGAGGTAATGGATAGCAATCGTAAGGTCATTCTACAATAACTCAGAAAGGTGTTGCAGGGGCCCTTCAACTCTGCAGATTTAACCGCATCAACAATGAAAAGAAAGAAAGGATGGGAGGGATGTGCTCAACACTTACCAATTGTTGCCCCACTCGATCATGGTTCCTGGCTGGAATGGAAACGAAGCCATTAACATTAGCAGTGCTACAATGCATGCGATAAGGAAGGGTACCTGAAGGGAGGACGCTAGACAGAATTGTAGAATGGGTTGGCGCCATGCAGTAAGATACAGAGGAGCGGCGACTCCCTTGCCTCATAACGCAATAGCTTGGGACAGACCATGAAACACGGGCACAGGAGTTTAGCTCATTCCTTTGCTCTCTTTCCTTTCCACGCTAGATAAGTTTTTGTTATCTACCGTGCAGAAGCAAGCGTAGGCCGACAAGCTATTCGTAGATTCGTGCAACTGGTGCCTGGGCCAGTCTTCATGCCACTGTTGTGGTTGATCATCGTGCTGCACCGTCACAAGTGCTCTGGGCAAAACAACTTTCAGCACTCGTTTGCAGCAGCGTTCAAGAGGCCTACCAGTGACATTCTCCATGACGAATAAATTAACTGCGTGGTGGGACGCGAGTTTTGGAGTTTTTCAATGGATGGTGCAGCAGTGACGACAGCAGTGTGACCAAATTTTTTCACATGACCGGAAACTGCAGCATACGTGCACAAACTATACGATTGGTCTCTGCTGGTGACAAGTTGAATTGTCACGCAAAAAGCCTGTGTCTTCACTTCGGAAACTGGAATGTCGAGAACGTGTTAGCAAGGCCAATATGGCCTTGGCATCAAAGCTCTTGAAGAGGGCTGGCTTGACGATGACTGAGCACGTGTAGTCAGTCCAGTGACGATTAATTTTCGTTACATGGAATGCGCCCACACTTTTTTTTAATGTATGATTTTGGGGGGTAAACTTACATTCGAGCCTACTTACAATCGTGTAAATACAGTAGTGGCATTAGAACATCTTGAAATATATTTAGCCCAATCAGCACTCTGGTCTTAGGCACAGTTGCCACAAACGGGCAGCAGAGGAACGTAAATTTCATACAGAACTGTTCGATGTGCCTATGCCCTTCACTGCAGAGCAGCAGACAAAGCATGCTAGGCAAGCATTGTGGCAAGTCAAGGCTTTCCACGTTCCAGTGCAGCATTCTAGATTTCCTCTATGTCATCAGACTGCAATGTTCGAGGGTAGTATTACTGAAGAGAACCAGTTGTTGTCAAATTCAGCATTAACTTTGCTTTTAACTCTTAAATTGTTGTTCATCAATCACGCATCCCGGCCGCAACCACTTCAGAACCTTTGGACCCTTGCGAGCTTTGGAACAGACACAGTTTTAATAAAAGCTACCAAAGACAAATGGGAGACTGACAATGGTCTCACCTTGAGGACATAGGAGCGTATCTCGTACATGCCCCCATGATGCTTCGGCTCTGGGTTGCCCCAGAAGCTGAAGGGCAGCATGTACTGGTTCTGGCGTGCCCTCAGGTACTTGGACTCATCCCTCTGAAGCTTAACAAGGTCGTCGTCTGTATTGCACAGGTCGATCGAACTGTGAGCCGACCGCCAGCCCTGCTTGAAGCGCCAGATGTGTACTGGGGGGAGAAGAGATGACAGAAGAGCATGGGGTAGCATGGTGAGAATGCGACACAATGTAGAAAGATATGACATCACAATCAAAAGTGGTTTGGACGCCTATCCTGGCTTTCGGAAACAACTTCAACAAGAACTGTGGAAACTTCTTTGTGCTACGGTACATTCTAGCAATGTACTAATTTCAAGCTCTGGAATAACTTAGTTTGTGGGGCTTACATGCCAAAACCAGTATATGGTGAGGCACATTGTTGTGGGAGATTATGGATAATCCAAATTATAGATTATGGATAATCAATCCATAATCTCCAGCGCTCAGTGATGCTCGGCCGATGACAAGACTCGGCTAAGTTTGATGTCTTATACTTCCATTGGACAATTATCGCACAAATTGACGTTTACGAGCAGCTTGGCGCAGCACTTCCACCCCTGTGGATTATTTTTGACAAGCTGGGGTTGTTTAATGCGCACCTAAATGTAAGTACATGGCCATTTGTGCTTTTTGCTTCTCATCAAAACGTAGCTTCCAGGATTGAAAATTGAACCCCTACACCTTCATGCTTAGCAGCACAAGTAATAATCAAGGCAGGTTGGAATAACTTCAACTGCCGGATAGCTTTCAACGTCCATCTAAATCTAAGCACATGCACGTTGTGCACTGCAATGGTTCTGCCACTGCTGCTGGGAACTGAACTTGTAATTTCATGCTCAGCAACAAAATGTGATATCCACAGAATCAATGCAACAGACAAGTCAATCCTTAAAACATGCGGCTGGACTACTCGAAGTACAGCAACATTAGTGTTACAGCAAGCATTTCCAGTTTGCTCTTCGTGCTTGTAGTACAGTATTTAACGTCACGTGAAAGGATTAAATGTTTTAACAAAACCAGGTGGTCAATAGGGCTAGTGATAGGGTTGGTGATTCATTACCTTAGGTTTACAGCACAGATTTCAACAAGGATGACGTGTGCAGAGAGTTGGTAGTCAGCACTTGTCTCTGCAAACCCAAGTTCTACTCTTCAAGATTGTACCAGGGCCTTCCAATGCTTTTCTTCTGGCCATGAAAGTCCCACCAAAGTTTCATATAGGGACGAAATCTACCACCAGAGGTGCCACTGCAAGCAGATGAGCACCAATTTGCCACGCTTGAAAAGGTTACTGCACCTTCGCGTGGGTTTTAACCATCAAAGACATTTCACCCACATCTTTTTAAGCAAAAGCCTTATATGACTCATTGTTTGGTCGACCTTGAAAAAATGTGTCGGCGTCTACGCGAATGGTACAAAAAGTCATGCAACCTCTCCAGATTGGCTCGAGGAGTACAAGCTGCGTGCTCATTTTGTCCATTTTGTCCTGCGTGGTCATTTTGTCCTTGCCGAGGCAATAAAGAAGAGACGTAACAGTTGAAATTAAAAGGATTCATCTGTGAACTTGCCTTGCGTATGTATATAAATGAACTCCAAAACTTGCCATATTTGTTCTAATGCACTATCATAGCATGCAGAACAACTGGTGATGTCAACAAAAGACTGAAAACAATGCCAACAATTACACTTTCATGGATGACTAATAGCTTTCACCCTACGTCATCTTAAGGCGAAACCCCACGTGCTTGAAAATACACGCTACAGCGACGAGCGACGTGACATAGATCGCCTTTGCGCAAGAGGTCGCTTGCATGGGCAAACCCAATTCCCGCGACGGCTTCGGCGAGCAATCTCCACTGTTGCTGGCATGAGGGCGTTTACTCGTACCAAAAGTGGCGCGTTGTCAGTGGTATGCAATGTAAAATACGATGTTTTGCTGCATAATAGTACATAAAATGTTTATCACTGTCTTACAGTATTTTTCTTCGATCCCATCACTGCTGCTATGTGAAGCCAAGCCGCGTCACAGATGGCGCGGGACCTGTAGTTCCTGTCCATGAGGTCCCATAACGCACGTTCGCGTTCAACAACGTCAACGTTGCGCTCGTTGCTGTTGGCCATGTTGATGAACATTGTTGTTGGTGCGCGTAGAAAAGCAAGTGGCAACAGCTAGCAGTACGTCACTGATGTACATCCTGTTCCAGTGTTTTGCTATTGGCTGCTTGAGCACAGCACTTTAGAGCGATGGATTCCAAATCTGAAAAACCGAGCGATCGCGCGATATTGACCACGCGACACATCGCGCGAACGGCCCGTTTTGTCACTCATAGCATCGCTTGTCGCTGTCGCGTGCATTTTTGCGCATATGGAGCTTGGCCTTTAGTTAAGGGACCCCAAGAATTTTTTTCACTGTTTGTGCTTATAAAACATGGCAGTTATGAGTGTTGGCCAAATAATATAGAACGCAAGTTGTTAACCAGCTCATGTCATGGATGGATGGATGGATTCTATGAACGTCCCCTTTATAATGTCTATAGTGTTTATTGGAGTCTATTATAGCGTCTATAATGCTTACAGTGTCTGCTTCTGGCTACAAAATGTCACGGCGCAGCAATTGCAGGCTCTATATGAAGCTCTTCCATTGCATTACGCAGGAGTTTCATGACCAGGAGAAATGTATTGAAGGACCCTGATCGTACCAATGCATAGGATTTCCATCAAAATCAACAGTGCATTTTGAGAAGCGGCAACCTTTCTGAGGACTGTTTATTCTTGTTGATGCACAAATGCCGAGACTCAAGTGCAAACGAGGAAGTGAATGAAATATGATAAGGAGAAGGAGTACACACGGTACTGGTCCTGATCTCCGATCACCACTTGCCAGCTGCCAATCAGCTCACAATCGGATGCCTTGCTCTGGAGGAGTTGGCAGTAGTTCTCACTGCAAAAAAAAAAAAAAAAAAAAAAAAAAAAAGACAGATTTAGTTGTTAAACAACACTAGTCAGATTTGAGCGTCATGGTCGATAACCAACCTGAAGTACATAAAATGTAGCATTAAATTGTTGCAGGCAATGTCCCACAAGAAATTGTGAAAATGATCATGTTATTGAATGTTGTTCCCTTGAAATTTAATACGACTAAATATTTGTTATGTCTTTCCTTAATTCATAACAGAAGCATTGTAAGCAGAATTATAACATTAATACCTCTAGCGAGCAGTCATTCATGTACAATTACAACCTGACTACCGAGCTACAAAATTCAATAAGGTTTCCTGAGAAAGCCCAATTCAATAATTTTACTGCACATAGCTACTCTAGGCAGGGCACCCTAAGCTGACAAACACATCCCGTTTCCACGTGTAGCATATATAATAATTCCTCTGTTCTTGATAAAATTGGCTGGCGCGCACGACAAAACAAAAAGACGATGTCCCGGAAAAGTACTCACTATCCTTTCAGATACGGTTGTACTCCGTCCGGCTTGACATCGTGAACTGCGTGAGTGAACAAAAACGACGTAAACAAACAAGAATGGGAGTGACGAACGAATACCAGCAAATGATAACGGGGAGTCTCTTACTTACTCTGCAATTCGTAAACGATCTCGGTGTCAGACAGGAGCCGGGAGTGGGAATCCTTGCCGGGCTCGATTTTCCGCACGTGCAGCAGCTTGCTCAGCCATCCTTCGGAGCTGTTTACTTGCCGGCACGCACTCGTACTCAGTGCCCTGAAGAGACAACAAAAGCTTCCGTCGGTGCCAAGCGTGAATACAAATCAAGAGTGCCAGCTGAAGAGAGTGCGCAGACGAAATAAGTAACGCTTTTAGTGAAGCTGAACATCAAAAGAGAAACCGTGATGCTAGTCGCCCGTGTCGCCACCTCAGCGGTGCACAACGAACGAGCGGATCGCATTTCTTCTGCAAAACATGGGGCAGCTGCCATTTTAAACGGGAAATGTAGGCTAGTAATGGCACCGATAAGCGTTACATTTCTGAGCAAGTTGGGTAAACGTAACGGCCTTGTAAGCGACCGTTTACCCCACTCCGGATTCTCCGCCGGCTGGTTACGTTAGACGTGTTAACGAACCCTCCAGTTGATTACGTCGCTGTAGTTTTATTAAGCCATCCACGGTCTCCGCGCAGCGGCGTTTTTTGATAAAACAGGGCTTCTTTTCGCCGCCGGGTGGGCTAACTCAACGATTTAAACCCTGGCTGCGGCGACAGCACCATGGAAATCGCAGGTAGGTCACCTCTGCCGCGGCACACACCGCACCTCCATTCAGGGGTGAGAGGAAAATACACCGCCGCCATACTTCGTTGCGGTGACAACAGCGAGTCTAGAGCTAGCTCTGTAGGCCGCTTCGCGCTAGCGCTGTCCAAAGCAAACCCGTCGCTTTCCTACCTTGCAATATGGGATCCTAGCGAGAGCGACGAAGGCGCTAGAAAACACTTGATTCGGCACAGACTCGCCATCTTCCCATACTCGGCCGCCCAAAAGTTCTCGCGAAGTCTCGCCGCAAAGGACGGGCGAGAGGGTGAAGGCGACGCCAGTTGCCTGGTAACCGAGTTACGTCACAGCGTCCCGTCGCGGTCCCGTTATCTGCTGACGGCGGCTCTTCGGCTTCCGCGTTTCCGGATTCGAACGCACGGAAAAAGCAGCGTGAACAGTAGTTTATGGCGCCATTTTAGAACGCGCTAAAAGTGCACGCTTGTTACGGGTTTCGTAACACGTCGAATGTGTCAGTTTTCCGCAAATTAGGCGCGCAAACACGATTGATAACGCCTGCGTGAACTACGCGAGCGTACTGATAACGTTTCTGTCACTTTCAAAATATCTGGAATACATATATAACTACCCTCTTACACAATGTTTTTCGGGGCCTGTAATAACATACTTTCACATCAATTAATATCTCAGTGGAAAGGTACCTGTCTTAACGATCAAGTTTGGTTGGGTTTCGGCACCCAAAGGCGGCAAGTTATTCTTTTTACCCACTTTGGGTTCCTTTTAATAATTTATACATAAATTAATAGCTACACCTCACATTTATTGACATTATTTAGTCAATTCCATTAAATATTTGAAGGCTAATATATAGCGCGCTATACAGCGGCTCAACATGAAACCGTTCGCAAGGCTTGAAACGCACTTTGCACGATGAAACGGCCTCAAAGGCACCGATAAAAGCCGGGATCGTCCTGCCTGGAATACAGTTGCGCGGCGCTACCGACCAAGCACACCGCGAGGGTCAATGACCTGCGGACAATTGCTCAGCCAGATCACGCGCCACGCTTAACAGGTTGGATTATTGATTAGTGCTACGCGCTGTGTTTTGCACTTCCGTCTCTCAATCTCACGGCAACGAAAAACCGAAAGCATCGCACGACGGCTTCGTCGCGCTCCAATTCCGTCGAGAGCGTGGAAGCAGACGACGCCTGCGGTAACGCGTCGTCTGCCCCCCCCCCCCCCCCCCCCCCCCCCCCCACAGATTCTTCACCGATTCCACTCAACTTCATGATCGCTTGCCGCCGGTGCTGAGGAAACGGCATGATCTCCAACATGACGCTCCCCTAACGTCAATATGCCGCTGTGGAGGACGAGACTTGCCCTGTGGATTCGCGAGAACCCTTATTTCGCACCGCTTTTCTTTCGCCTGACACTGAGCTTGGTTCTAGTTCTCTACCTGAGCCTAGGGGCGTCGGTGTTCATGGTCCTGACCAGCGGCGATGAAGATTGGGACGTTTCCACCGTGGCCGAGCTGAGGAACAGGACTGCCGAGCGTCTGATTAGCAAGCTGAAGACGCTAGCATCGAGGCACGAGACCTGGAATCGCGCCGTGATTGAATATCTGGTCGAATACGACGAGAGAATGTCCGGCGTCGACTACAGGGGATGTTATGCGGCCGGAACAGAACCGTGGTCGTTTTCCGATGCCATGCTCTTCAGTCTGGTCCTTTTGACGACGTCAGGTGAGAAGTTGTATTAATTTTGACCATATAGTACTGTTTTGTGAGCTGTATCAGCGTGTAAGGAATCTTACACTGTAGGCAACAAACACTGGATGAGTGGACACCCCAACCCACAAAGCACGTACCTCAAACGTGAACCAATCTCGAACTTTTATGTTTTCAACCTGAGAAACTACAAGCTTTGCGATCATTAGCGATCTTTAATAGCAAGGGCATAGCCAGGATTTTATTTGAGAGGGGGGGGGGGGGCAATGGCGTAGCGGGGAGGAGGAGATGGTGGATTCAGATTCCCCAGAAATTTTTCAATTTTGCATGTGTATATGCAGGCACACATAAAAACGCACGCACGTACGAACCTACATAAAGTATGGTTGAACCCCCGACCACACCGAAAAAAAATTTCTGGCTACTCTACTGGCTAGAGGAATTGTTTGGGGTCCCCTCCCGAAGTTTTTACATACTTTGAATGTAGTTAAACGTCGATATAACAAACTTCAGCATAACGTAATTCTCGATATAACGAAGCATTTCACTTCTCGCAACTTCATGTCCATAGAACAATTTTGAACCTCAATATAACGAAGCGTGTTTATCCGTAATTTCAATATAACGAATTTTTAGAGTTGCCGCAGAGGAAGACCGAGGCGAGAAATTGAAACTTCCGGTGGGGCCGGCAACATGGTTGAGTAATTCAGGTTGCCGCCTTGCTTTTATGAGATTTTAGACCGCAGCTCTTTTGGTTTGTGGCACGTACACCACGGTTATCGACGTTGCGCGTTCCTCGAAGAGAGTGGAAAGCAAGTGGTTTTCAGTTCGGTGATCAATGATAGCATCAGCGCCGCACTACTCCGAGCAACACCCGAGTCTTTTATGACAAGCCGCAGCGGCAAGACACGTTAGTTTCGCTTATCGCATATATTACCGCAGTGCATTAGACCTGCATTTATTTCGCGTTCTCACGTGACGTTCAGCCTCTGTGAAGGGGTCTTCACCGGCGCAGCGTCAGGTCGCTGTCGCCGGATCTCAGGATCAAGAAAATTAATTTTCTGCACGTTATTGAGACTAGCTTCGCTGCTGCCATATTGTTCATTCCTCCGGCACTTCCCGTGCAAAAGAGAAGCCTTTTGCGACTATATATATACTTAACAGGGTCTAATTTCAATTTAACGCACTTTCAATGCAACAAAGTAAATTGCCGATTTTATATCGACATCGTTATATTGAGGTTTTACTTATTCATATACACGCACGAACATACATGAAAGGGAGGGCGGGTCGGACCCCTCCTCCCGAATATGCCGAATTTTAATGCCATGTAAGTGCATTTTCTAGCAAGAATTAGCAAAAAAGTAGACATATGAGACAAGACGGGGAAACTGTGCTAGCCACAGGTCTTGCACTGTCCTGTGGCTCCAAGATCACTCTCACAAAAAAAGAATCTACATACCTTGACAGCTAGCTGGAGAAGCACGTGCTTTTTGCTCGTGCATATATATGTAAATTAGCGATATTTCATATTGTGTATTCATTATAATTCGAAGCATTAATTGTATCTTGGCATGGAGACTTTACGGTTACGTAGGTCCCTGCATTGCTTCATTTAAATCGTCTTGACTACACAACCGACATATCCGACGGTGGGGCTTGAACCCGCCTCTTTCATTTTCCTATGCCACCCTCTGCCGTTTTGGAGGGGATTGGTTGGGGCCGGCACAACCGGTATTGCTAGAAGCAAAGCCTCCGAAATGAAGAGACGTTTCGCGACCTTTCCGCTAGGTGATGTGCCGGGCCTCGTGAAAAAGGCGGATTGTTAGCACAGAGGCAGATGCGTTGGTTGAGTTATTATTGCGACAGCAAAATTATGGAGACTCGAAGCCCATTTCTGCCGTCGCCGTCACGTTCCGTATAAGTCAAAATCGATAACATCGCCAAGCGCCTCTTATCTGCATGTGCGAGCGAAAGCTTGCGAAGGCTGCACGCGGGTGCGGCTCAAGCAGAGATTAAACGCACCGGCCAGCTCCGCCGGGCGAAGGAGCATGAAGTAACATGAAGGGGTGCCGATGGGGATGGCTGCGTCGCTCAAGCAGCAACTGCGAACTTTGATCAAAAAGGCGCGGTCGCGCGCGCTATCTCGGCAGCGAGGTTATACCGGCGTACAACAGCAGCGAGGCTCTCTTTGCGGTTTGGTAGCGCGCGTGGATGGACGTCTCCCGCGGCGGGTCCGTGGGGGACGATACCGCGGCTCGTTTCCCGCGGACCCCTCGTGGTGAGTCGAACGTCGGCGACGCCGCCTTCGCGGTACCTTCTATATACGTTATGTTGCTTGGGTTATGTTTTCTGTGTATAGTATTGGCATTGTATATAAGGTTACTTAGCGTGTTACTATAGTTGTGTATTAGATTCGGCAGGCGAGCTCGTCGTATGAGAGGTTAATAAACGCACACGTGTTTGTTGCACGACGGCGTGGACGGTCTCCGTATCTTCCGAGGGTGGCGATCTCTTCAGACCCCACAGCTCTCACCGCTTCGCGTTGAGGCGACAGGCAGCACGAAAACTGCTTCGCTAACTGGATCGGCCGTATTTCCTTACGCCAGGGTTTAGTAGAGTTCAGCGAGATCGGATTCCAAAGGAGTTAACTGCTAGCCTTACTTCGTATAACATTCCAATATGTTGCTGTCGCATTCATTACTTCGCAAAGTGAATTTTTTCTCCGCGCACCATTTCAATCTGCATGCGTTTGCTCACCGCAGGTGGTTACGACTACGCCAAGACTTCGGCTGCCGTAAAAGGAGCCATCATGGCCTACGTCTGCTTCGGAGTTCCGCTCGTCTTTGGCTGGCTTCTGCTGCACGGCAAGACGGTTGCGCAGACATGGCTTCTAGCGTGTGTGAACGCCTACAGGCTCCTCGCGGGCCTGAGAAAACGTTTCCGGAGCGTTAGTCCAGGAACAGAGTCGGAAGATGGAGTTCCCGCAGCACTACCGTCAACGCTGTTCCGTCCAGAACTTACGATCGTGGCCGGTCATCTGAGCTACGCGCAACTAGCGTCCAAAGAGCACAACCACAGAATTCGCGTCGTCAGTGTTGGAACTCCGCAGGGCACGACCGTGGTGGTGAACCGGCAAGCGCTTACCGCCGCTTCCGCGGCGCTTTTCGGTGTCTTTCTCCTCTACGTACTCTTCGGTGCCGGTGCCTCCACGGGCTCGGGACAGTCAATGTTCGACGGCCTGTTCTGGATCTTTCTCCAGTTCACGACGACGAGCTCAAACCCTTACGCAACCTTCGGTACGCGCCCGGGCGCTCGAGGTGGTTGGGCGCTTTACTATGCCGTGGGAGCTCTTCAGCTGGCGGCTTTAGCCTACATGGCATTTATGCTGGTCACGTGGAAGTGTGCGTTTTGCGCCGACAGTTGGACGGCACACTCTACACAGGCCTAAAAGAAAGGCCCTACACGCCTGGCTTCGCACTAACAATCCGCCTTTTTCACGGTGGCACAAGCGCATGCGCCCTTCTCCTAGCGGGAAAGTCGCGCAACGCTGTGGTAGAGTCTCCGCACGCCTTCCGATCTCGGTTGTTCCGGGTCACCCTGCAAAGCTCCGTCTTCCTACCAAAACGGCAGATGGCAGCACGCACGCACGCACACGCACACATTTTGCAATTGAAACTCGCTATTTGCAGCGGTTACATAAGGTCACGCACCCGCGGAGCAACTGTCATGCTGGCGGCATCTGGCGACCGACAACGTTTCCGCCAACCCAAGCTCGTCGAAATTTGCCAGTGTCACAAAGTACTGCGAGCTACTTCCCAAAGATCAGTATTGAGCTCTGTTTGGTGGCTCTCGTGTCCTTCGGCACAAACACACTCTATTTTTCCTTCTCACGAAATGGAGGATACAGCTGTGGAGAAGTGAAATGGACGCTGTACAGTTGCAATGTTTTTACAGCAATTACAGCAACAAAAGCAGAAATGTCTTGATTTACAAGGCATTCAACAGTAAGGAGATTTATCCAAGTTTAAAGGAGTAGTCACTGCATGTTGGAAGTTTACACCTCTCTTATTGCCAACTCATGCAACTGTAATCACTTTTTATACAGAACTTTTTTTTAAATGTGCCAATTATGTTGTTTCTCCACAACAACATTTTCATCACTCCAAAAGTTAAAAGTTAGTAGCTGCAGTTGCCTCCAGTTGATGCTTCAAAGATCACATTACTTTATACAAAGCCACTGTACTGAAGAGAACCCTACATTTTTTGAAATATGGGAAATTTGCAGCGAGGCATATAGTGGTATAGTAAAAAATGAACAAAAGGGTCATCCAATAAATGCATGCAGCCCTGTGAAATACAAATACTGCCGCAATGAGCTAGTGCATCTCTTGTCCATTATCCAAAGGATACACAAGTCCTTTGGCACATCAAGCTCTCATGCCTTTTATATGGAGTAACTAGGCACAGCAATACAGGGTGATGTAGTATCCACCATAGACAGGCACTTGGGACATGTTCTTGATCTTTCTTTTTCTGACTGAAGGCTCTTGCCACTTTTCGAACAATATGCCAATGCTAAACCGGCGTTTCATCATACCAGTGCTAATATGTCTAAGATAGGAACAGGTATCACAACCATCTCTCTTTGCATTCAGACTACTCCTGCAGCACCACAAATACTGCTCGACAGTGTGCACTGTGCTCTCAGTCAGTTACAGTCACATTGAGGTTGAGGCATTAGTTGCACGCCACCACATTTGCAGATATGACCTTCACAAGGCTGTGAAGATACTCAAACATTAAAAAAGTCACATGGTCACTTATTCATTTGCCTAGACGACTGGAAGGCGAAAATCATCTACCTCTTTTTCTACTCAGTTGATTGTACTGACCACGCCTGAAAGCTTTCCGCACCCAATGTAGTTTTGCATTGCCTCCGAGATTGAAGGAACTGGAAGCTTTCTGCGCTCCACGTAGTTTTGCAGTGCCTCCATGATCAGACCACCTCTGACCAAGTGACGATGTCATGTGATGATATCATCATGTGATGATATCATCATGTGATGTCATAGTGACATCCAGGACCGTAGCCAGAGGGGGTGGGGGCCCTAGCCCCCCCCCCCCCCCCTTGAAATTTTGGTGAAGTACGTGTTTTTACCAAAAATAAATAACGAAAATAGGTGTTTTTCTCAAAAAGTGAAGGTTTTCAGCAAATGGGCCTATCCGTAACCCTCAGTTCTTAATGCTGATAAACACACAGAACAGCGTTATATTTTTAAAAAACAGCACTTTATTAAAATGCTACTAAAACACTGCGTAGAAACTGGTCTGCTTGCAACAGCAGCCTCAGGTCTCGCTGGGCACAACCGCCTCAGCACCAGAAAGACATTCGCAGACATGTGACGTACAAGCAATACTGTGTACAATGATTGGAGACGCTCTCCGAGTTTCACAACATCACACAGAAACATCTTGACCATGACAAATGTAAAACAGTGGCTACACATGTATAGAAAACAAAGAGGCACTTCATAGCATGTTCATTTGCTGCCCCTAAAAAACACAGAGGCATCGTCCATTAGCACAGGAACTCTTAGCAACTGCTGACTACAAGTCACTGAGATTTTGCGTGACACAAAATGCAATGAGACAAGCATTCAGGAAGGGCCGGCGCACATGGTAAAACTTCTGAGATTTAAAGTTTACCGTGTGTACATGAAAGTGGCATGGCCGCCGATCACTTTCGAGTGTGGTACATCTTGACATTTTGGCTCCAAACACTAACTTCCACACCGGGTGCATGGTAGACACTTGATACAAAAGTCGGACGAATGCATTCACAAGGGTCTAATAATATTTAAAAAAAAATACTGCCCCGCAGCAATTATTTTTCACCGTGCATAGCTACATCAAAAGCACTGGCACTCTTTGTCTACTTTTTATAATGTACAATCATCGCAACGTCTAAATAAAACGGAGAACTGGTTTTGTTGTGCACCTCTCGAAAACACAGTGATCTTTTTCGGAGCACACCAACAGAAGCAATGGGCTAGCAAACAGAACAAATGCCTTCTTCATTTTTGACAAATGCGCACCTATCCTTAAATTATTTTAAAATGCCCTTCAAGAAAGCAAACTTAACATGTCCTACTCCACAAGTCATCTTGAGATTCTCGCAGGATAGCCTGTGAAGAAATCACGCACCCCTGGAGCACACGATTTGACGAACTGCATTACAGCGAAACTCGCAAAACGACGTCAGCGCTTTAACAAATGCAACGCAGCAACCACAGACGAACCTAAGCCTAACAATCACAATACCAACATTCCAACAAAAAGACTGGCTGACTTTCTCTTTTGGCTCACAGTCACAAATTGAATACAAAATGCTACGATGATGACAACAAACAGGAAGTTGATATGCTTTGGCTTTGACTGGTCTCAAACCACAACAAAAATGAAACCTGTCTATCTTTTTTTCTAAGCTGGTTTGGTCTTACTGCTTCCAACGTTGTAACACAAGGTACAAGCCCGATGCGAAATACCTCCACTGTGTTCTTGAACGATTGTGCCACTGAACATGCTGCTTTGATTTTTCAGGCCGAACTGCACATATGCCATTAGACTGAAGTTGTAATCAGCACGTTTCAGTAACATTCCTCGGCGATTCCTGCAGCGAGCATACACTTAAAAAACAGCCTTCTACCCTGTAACGCCTTTGAGTAGACACCGAAAGTGCCCAATCATGAGGTTAGAGTTTGGGAATATTCCAGAAGTCTTAGTGAAGCACTGCGAGGGCTTGTGCCTAGTTTCCATACTGATCTACACTTTATGCATTCAAAATGTTTAAGAATACAAGAGCTAGCACTCCTTTCTCTGTTCAATCAATAAGGTCATAAAAGATATCAGTCTTGCTCCCAAAAAACAGATTTCTCGAAACACTTGCACGGCAGACATAGCTCTAATGAGAAAAACAAATTGCCACCGGAATGAACCACTGAAACGTAACCTAGAGCAGCAACAAAGAGTCGTAACAGCCAGTAAGCACAGAGAGTTTTGAAGAACTATGGCAAATACACAATGCATATTTTAGGCTTTGCATGTAAAAATGACAAGCTAAAACGAAAAAAAAAAAAAGATCTAAAGGATAACTGATAAAGAAAAAATTAAACAGCATTAACAACAAACAACTACATAATTGTGCACATCGATAGCAAGCTGAATATAAGCTCATGACTGAGTGGTATCTTTGATTTTTTTCATGGTGATTGGAAGTGCAAATGATTGTATTGTAACAGCTTTTGCTCAAAAGCTGTCAGTTTAAATGTGAAACTGCTCATTTTATGTGGCGAAAAAATTATGAGGAAGCAGAAATCTGCCCATGGTGGTATTCTGCTACAATTGGATGAACAACATTTCCTTTCACGAATTGCGTATGATAAGCCATAATGAAAAAGCAATGTCAGTTCTTAAAAAAAGAAAGAACAGTTTTAAAGCTGCACAAACATGCATTGGTTAAATCATTGGCAACCACCTACCGCCAGCAGGTTCCATCTTACAAAAAGTTAAGTCAATCGTTTGAGTAGAAACAGCTGCTACAGGAGATAAAATCACGGAAGGTTGCATGAGAGTGTAGACAAGTGGCCCAAAAATGTAAACATGATGTGACAGTACAAGACAACTGCATTTACACGTATCAACCCGAAAAATAGCGAACCATGGTAAGGTGGTACGGACCACGATAGTGCAATGCAACTGCCGTTTTAGTCACGTGCTCGCAGCAGTTCATTTGCACCAATTTGCGCATAAATTCAGGTTCAATGACTTTTTCAGCCACCCGTCTACCACCACATATGCCACTGGTGGACACTTAACATTTCTGTATTTTTTAGATGTGCTCACTCTCCTCTTGATGATACTATGGTGCTGTCAATGTCCAATACTATCGCTGAGTGTCACATACTACTGTTATGATGACATTTGAGATGTGGAAGCTGAGGAGAGGGACTATAAAGATGCCTTTTGCACATCCTCCCTATCACAAAGAGAGAGAGAGAAAGTGCAGAAAAAGTCACAGATTTAGCAGTCTAAGTTAAAAATAAAACTATGAACAAATTTGCAGTTTGGAAAGCTTAACAGTAGTTGCTGCACATTACGTACAATACAAAGATAGTATGCATCACCCAAGCAAAAGTGAACAAAACTATACAACAAAAAGCACACAATGAAAGAGAAAGTGCCTTAATACATGTTAAGAAAAAAAAAAGGAGCGCCTGAACACTTCAGTGCAGCCAGCAGGTTCAGACGTAACACTAGTATATCACAGACAGTTAAGAGATTGTCCCTTCTACTGTCATTTCGTTTAAACGATCTAGCGAAACGGAAAAAAAAAAAAGGATTATAGTGAGGGATCTATGGAAAGCGTTATCAAAAGCCTTGATATCACGCTCGTGTGCGTGTCATACCCCATGGATAGCTTGAGTTCAGTGTTGTGTAAGATGAGTGACAAACTGGCAATCTCAAACAGCTGTACCTGCTACACAATTCAAAGAAAACTGAACTCTATAAACTCCTTGGCACTAACAACGAACCTTCCATTGGCAGCATCAGCAGGAGACTGTAACTGGGAAAGTTCTTTCGTGGAATGCTAGCCGAAAGAGTGTCGCAGCATGCAAAGCACGTCGACTGAACCGGGTTGTATGCTATATGAGCAATCGTGCTGAAGAAATGTTAATTTTCTATTTCCAAATATCGTATAAATATGATAAAACCAAGCCAAGAGGCAATCTTTACACTTCACTATATCTTTTATGAGTCATTCTGCTTTGCGATGTGAGCAGGGTAGACTGTATAACTAACATCACATACCTACACTTTGATGATTCAGTTTTCAACTTCCAAATACGATGCTTAAACAGTGACCCTTTTACGGTGCAACTGTAATCGTTGTTCCGATATGTATAGGCAGGTTTCACACAAAAAGAAAAGAAAAAAAAAAGCTTTCTAGGTTAACAGCCACAAGTTCTTTCATGGTCCTAACACGTCCACAACATGCAACATAATTTGAACAGTAAAACGGCACAATCATTTTTTACACATGCTCCAAGGCCATTCAATTTAACACAGAAATAGATGGGTCCACTTAACTTCGTCGGTCCTCGAAGAGTGAACAAAATATACTAAGGCAAGCCTACATCATGACTGACATTTGAAGCGAGACCCTTGTAGATTTCTATAGTACCGAGTACAATATCGTTTAAACCTTGCAATCATAATTTACCGAGAACACTGTACATCGACAACATCATTTAGCATCATTAATACATCTCGTGGTGTTTACAATTTCAACACCTAATTTGCGTATCTTCCGGGCAAGTGTTGAGGAACCCTGGGTACATAATATGACAGCGTTCTGCGTGGTCAACGCAATGGAAACAGTGCGCACGTGATCGTTCGTGCACAAATAAAGCGATCAAGGAAATGAATAGAAGGCTGCGCTTTGCCAAAAACATAATTGCACTTATCTCAATCGCACTTTCTTCCTATACGAAAGAAAAATATCAGTGACACAGACAGTGCAAACGACACCACCAAATGCTACATTGACACGTAGTTCTAGTAGTCCCGGTGCAGCATATAAAGTAGTTGCACACAAGATGGGCATTCACAAACCTCCTCGCACCACTCCGTGCACAACTGGTGCAACAATGGGGCGACGCTGGCTCTGCACCGGTGAGAATAGCAAAAATAACATCGCACCACCTCTGTGGACTTTTCAGGCAACCTTGCGAAGATTGCAGCGTGCCTGCCGCAATCTCCCACTGTGAGACGGAATTCAATGATGAAGAGTGTTGAAGAAAGAAAAAAAAAACAACGAAGTTGCGAACGCTGCGTCCTCACGTCCTCCGTGCTTCTTGGCAGCTGCTGTTGCTGGACTGTCGGCAGATAAGCTCCCCGTACTTGATGCGCTGGCCTTCCTTGAGCTCAAGCGAGAAGTCCCGCGGTGCCTCAAAGATAAGCACAATGGTGGATCCCAGATTGAACTCGCCGAAGGGGTCGCCCTTCTCGACGTGGATGCCCTCGGAGTTGTGGTTGGACTGGAAGCACTGGTCGTTGAAGTTGTGCTTCTTGTACTTCCGTCGGTTGGTCACGAGGTTCTGTCAAAGGCCAGCGGAAAAATGAAGAATGCAAATGTGTGGAAACTCAGAAACAAGGCAGAGAGATAAAAAATGCGCCAGGAAATTGCTAACATGTAGCTATATATAAAACATAGCACAGCAGGGATTAAGGGATTTCAGAAGAGTTCGAGACCTTTATTAGGAGTATGAAAACAGCTAGTCTGGATTAAGAAAATATATAGCTGCAATTAACAGCAGCGTGTACAAAACTTATAGAAATATGGAGAGGAGCAATTCTGAAATTTGAGTGTGCTTTCTGTTAGCCTAAAGAAGGAGTTCCTAGCAACTCCCATCAATGTTTTTCCTGTTTTAGTAACCATTCTGGCAGTTGGAAGCCCCACACTTTGACTGCCACGAAACAAAGCTGCTTCATAATTGTAGCCTCAAGGTTCTTGAGGCTATCGGATATCGATCTATTACAGTATAGACCGCTTATAACGTAAGTCGCCGGAGTCGCGAATATCCGCACTATAAGCGGTACCGCACTATAACCAAAACAACCTTCTACAAAGGCTGCACTTGCGGAAAACGTGTTGAGCATGTAGCCTCGCGTGTCCGATAATCGACATATGCGATTTGGGGCGCTTACAACCACTTAAATCTCCGAATGTTCAAAAATTAACCGCCAAAGACCCGCATTGCCAACGAAATGAACACGGGGGGAAAAAGCAAACAAAACAAAGTGCCATCGCGGAAATTCGCAGACTATGTTTCAGGCCACCTCGAGGTATGCGCATTACACAGAAACCATGTCGAATCGCGACCGAAATTTCACATGCTGAGCGGTACCGATCGTTCGATTTCACGGGCGCGCACGCGATGTCCAAGACATTGCAATCGAATCCGGAACCACCATTCGAGAGTTGCATGTGCCAACCATGCCCTCGTTTTCATTAATGATATGATTCTCTTCCCTTCAAGTGCAGCCATCGCAAAAAGTCTCGTTGATTCCGCACCAAACCGCAACTTTCATCGCCCGCGACCGCTACCGAAAAGCAACCAACACTGATTAGGCCTAGCGTGCGGTTCAGCATGTTGTCGTGGGAAGTTTCTCCAAGACAACATGAAGATCGGACGTCGAAAAGATCGCACTCAAGCACTAACCCAAGAACAGCGCGCATGATACGAAGTTTGTGCGGTTTATGTTCGCGGCTGGGAGATCAACGGCGACAAAAGCCCGCCAAGCTCGTTTAAGTCCGCGCACTGGCAGAAAAGGCGAAAGCTCGCGTCATGAAGCCGCAAAATTTTTCAACTTGCGGACGAGGTAGCAAACGCGATATCTGTAGCAAGTGTGATAACGACGATGCTTTTCCCGACAAGAAAATTTAAAGCGCACTTGATGAGGACGCCATCGTACGTTCCACGCGTAACGCGCTGCCGGCAAGCGGCCGCGGAGCCTTGCCGCCGCCGGTGCAAAGGCTACTCCGTCGCCTAGGCAACCACCATCCTTCCCCACTCGGCGAGCCCGCACAGCGCTGCCGCGGTCTTTTTCCTCCCTCCGCCCCTCGTTCGTTCACTGTGCGTGCCCTCGCCCTTTGTAACGACCTCGTCGCTCCCTCCCCAGCGGCGTACCTCCTTTGAGAACCGCACTCGCTACCGCGTTTGTCAGAAATATTTTCTCGCAACCGCATTATAAACGGTATTTCATCTTGGGGGACTGCATAATAAGCGGTATGCGTATACATGCGGTTCTATGGGAGGGTAAACGGGAGTCGAAAAAGACCGCATTATAACCAGTCCTGCACTATATGCGGTTACGTTATAAGTGGTCTGCACTGAATAAGGGTGTCTCGACAAGTTGTCAGAACCTAATAGTAACAGCATTATATCTCATGTTGTGCAAGGTTAGGCGCCAACTCACATTATCGAAGTAAACCTTGATGGAACCAACGTTGGTAGCCCCAACAGCAGTCATACTGAAGAATCCATGTCGCCACCGACCCATATAGACTACACGCTCATTCATATTGAACAAGCCAGCTATCCAGCTGACTACGCCTGGTCGCACACTCAGAAGGGTGCCTGCAACATAACAAAGGAAAAATGAAAATTCTGAAAAAACGGCAGGCCTGTGCAGAATACAGAGGACAGTCCAGCATACGCCGGAGGAGTAGGAGGAGGACGACGAGAAAAGTTTATTTAGCATCATCTACATACAGCTGAGCTTCAGCATGCTGGAGGAGCGGTCTTCACAGAGCCCGTTTTAAACTGTCTTAGGGCATGAGGTACGCACTACACCATAAATCATCATTTTGCAAAGTAGCGAGGCACCCACTACGGCCTAAATCACTATTTTGCGAAGCAGCGAGGCAATATGCACATCTACAATGCTGTACACTTTGTCGGTGCTGTAGCTGATGATAACAATGACGGAGTAAATTAAGGCTGAGCACTTGGTAATGGGTGGCACGACTGAAATCACCCACTCGTACAAGTGGACTCTTAACTAAGTGAAACACTTAACAACTTAATAAGCAACAGCTTAAGTGAAAACGCTAAAAGATAGACTTGCTTTGGTTGGGTGCTTGGTAGCGTGCGACTCATGCCACACATCCCACTGAGCCCAGCGCAGTATAGCTATATCACATGCAAGTCTTAGAGTTCAGAAAACATGAGAAAAAAAAAAAGTATCAGTGCCCATTTGTGCTTGGAAAACTACAATTTCGTGCGCTGTAACAATAAAAAAAGCAAGAGCACTCATGCCCACAAAAGTTTCTAGATTAAGCAAAAAATAAAAAAGAAACAGTCCCCAAAATGCAATTTTCTCTCAGACCAACTTAGCAAGTGAATTAATACACCGCTGATGGAGTATTTTGCAGTAATACTGCATCCCCCTAGAAGGTGTTTTATTTGCAATAATGACATCTTTGGTCATCGAAAGAATTGCACACACGAGGGTTGACCTTGTTCCACAATATTCTTGACTACCTAAAGGAATTTTCCTTGACAATCCAGTGTCACGTGCTGTGCTGTTAGGAATGCTATGGTGCTTCCAATAAAAAAAACTTCCAACACGAGAATTACAGCAGTTATTGCTGCAAAACAAGATAAGCCTCAAAAGCCGAGTAGAAAACCCAAGAGTGAAGTAATTTGCACCCCGCAAGGTGTATTTTGGGTGTAAATTACACAATATGCAATTTGCACCTTAAAGAGTGTCAGTACAGTATGCCTCAGGAGTTTCAAGGGTGCTTTTGAGAGTATGAGCACCCATATGTGGTAATTAGGCAGGTGGGTGATCAACAAACCTGGAAAATGCCTCCGGTGCTGCACTTCCCACTGCACGGGGGAGTGAAAACGGTGATAGTCGCCAGGGGCCAGGTACACCACGCAGTGATACAAATCTGTGTCCTTTTGCTGGAGAAGTTTCTTGTGATACTCCTCCTCACCCTGAACGAAAGAAGGGGAATTTTAAGGGCTCGTTTTTCTTTGTTAGACTAATGAGAACAAACAAACAATCAAGCCAAGGAAGGCATAGGGAGTGTTATTTCTAGTAATTATAATATAACTGTGAAGAAAGTACAGTGGACGAAAAGACAATATGCCACCGGCAAGGACTGAACCTGCAACCTTCGAATAACGCGTCCGATACTCTACCAATTGAACTATGGCAGCAGCCATTTTCCTGTTCACTTTGTAGGGTATATCTGTGCATTTAAACCTGGGAGTGTTGGTCAGCGCCACTCGTAGCCATGATGGTGAGCGTGGAACACTCTTTTTCTGCTTGCTGGCGTCAAGTGCTACGTGACGTGACTCACCCTGTGGCATAAGTAAAAACACCATCCTCACTTGATTTCATTTCTGCAAAAAAGATATCTTCAATGATTGTCACCAATGCACTCATAATGGAGTACTACATGACATAGCTTCTGTAGAATGCTAGCTATGCAAATGAGCCGCACATATTCAAAGCAGAAGCAGGACTCAGCCAGACATCAAAGACATAAGACGAAATACTCTGGTTGGAATTAATTGTTTTGGGAAGGCATGACATTTATTCAAACTTGTTCTGAGAGGGCAATACGCTCAGGGAGACTCCGGTTCATTTGATCACACTGCTTGGCATACACCTGAATTTGGCAGGGAGCTATGCCACCCAATTTTCGCATTCGGAACTGTTGCAACTGATCAGTTCAGCGTTCACACATTGACGCAGCAGACCTCCTTTAAGATGAACACAAAAGGACCTCAGAATTAAAGATCTTTTTTTTTTTTTTTGAGACAGATAAACTCAGCAAAAGTGAGAAACCAAAGGTTTTCAAACAAGTGGTCCAGTTTAGCAAAAAAAGGTCTGCCTACACAGTCTGGTGTGGTTGAACAGTAAATTACAATAGAGAGAAGTATACTTGACGATACTGAACAAATATACTAGACAAAAAATTCCAAAAGAAGCATCGGAAAAAACTACTGCCTCTTTTGCTGTCAGTCTCTTGGCTTTGCGTGGCGTTACCAAACATTGAGCCCCCATCTGTTCCCCCATTCCTCTTGTTCACAGTATGACCACAGATCAGAATGAGATAGCAGCACTTACATTAGTGTGTAGACAGTGCGGATCCCAGGGATGAGGCCCAAGGAACCTTGGTAGTGAGTAGGTGATGCCTTTCACCTGCTCTGCAAAACCTTTCTCTATGCGACCGAAATGTAGAACAGTGCCATCTGCTGGGCTAACCTGGAAACAATCATAGCCGTGCAATGTATTGAGAAAAGAGTGACCATATGCAGTCTACTAACTATGCGCATGATCTAAAAGTAGAAAATACTTAATCACATGAGAGAAAGCTTGACTTAAATAAAATCTTGCTCATACCTATACATCAACGGCTACGGTCCTGTGAAGCTGCACAGGTCTCCATGTGTGAGAATTATAAGCGTGATTCAAATGTAAATCGGCTGTGTGACTGACATCACTAACTTTTACATCATAACATTTCTGTTGTCAACTGTCTTCTCGAGAGAGTGATCTGTATGAAAGTGGGCTGGCATTAGTCAATGCATAATGAATTTTTTTCACTCAGCTCTAACCCCACTGATGTTTCTGTCTACATTGTGGGTGCAGGTACCTTTGTACAGCCCAAATACTTTGACTAAAATTTGTATATAAGCTTAGAAATATTTTCATGTGAGCTTATAATAACCTAAATTAGTTCCACGTCATTTTTCTACACTTGGCTGTGTTGAAAAAGTAAAGAGAGGGTCTAGCATGAAGGCGCTCCTTTACATTTTCATTTTTTCACAATATACTATGAACTCTTCCTTGGAAGACAGAAACATGTGGTAAAAGAAACGTTATTTTCCAAATCAGAGATGGTGACACATTGACATGTTTGTGCTATTACAAGTTACGCGCGAGGTCAAAATTAGTTTTTTTTCTCTTGGTTAAGCATCCTATTCAGATTTGGTAACTGAATCACAAAATTGCGACAACCGACTCAAAGGGTTAAGGAAAGCTCAGACTTTCAATTTCAGGAGTTGCATATTTTTTTTTTTCTTGCCTCATGAAAATAAGCATGCAACAACTTCAATATGCATGAAAAACATTTCAGCATGCACAAGTGCCGACATACCACGCAGTCGCCTGGGCAGAGAGGTCTAAGACCCGGCTTGAGTGAGCGTCGGAAGAACTCCCCCAGATTTCGATACTGCCGCAGGTCTTCGACTTCAGCCTCGTGCACGTCGCACCTGAAGGCCCACGCAAAGAGGCCCAGCACTGGTGCACGCAGCCACACAGGCAGCTCTATGTCATTGGCCCAGCCCCACCACCGAGAGGCCATGCGCAGGGGCAGCATCCGGTAGACTGATACCTGCAGAACAACAGCACGCAAGGAAAGAAAAAGATCATTGCAAATAAACTGAATTTTTTTGTACCATCGCAGTTCAAGCTACCATTGTGCCTTTAGCTCAACGTACAGTTTCTCAGTACTGGGTATGGGCAGGCTGTGTACAATGCTGAACACATCTAGACACGATTAAAAAGCGCTACTTACTTCTGCATGACCCTGTGAACACTATAACATATGCATACAAGACCTCTCCTCACCCCTTAATCTCATCATTTGAATTTAAATATTATTTGCAAAATAGGTTAATACATGAGAAATATCTGGATCCTTGGCATCAAGCTGGTTTGGATACATACATAAAAATTTACTGAGATATACATGTACAAAATAGCAATTTAAACAGTTTCTTATTTGTTTTTTTATGCAGGTATCTAATGCACTTTAATTAAATTTAAAACATTAATACAAGCCTTTGCAATAGTGTTTCAGTTTAACAGGAACATGTTTACTTTGTTTTACTGCGACTGGAAGATTGCTCCACAAAGTGCAGTGAACACTAGACAATGTTAACTACCTTGCTGCCCCATTTACGCACGGTTCTGACAAAAGATTCAAACATGAAACTGGACGCACTTTGAGGCCAGAGGTGACGGGCTGTGGACTGCTGTCGTCGCCTGCTTGACTGCTACGTAGGCTCCTGAAGTAGGCCAGGCAGCAGGCAACACCAAGCCCCAATGGAATGGGCATCCACCGCAGGCTTCGCAGGTACCGGCTCGCACCCACTGGTGAAGTGCTTTTCTCCCAGGTCGGTCGCGGCGACGACTCACCTCCATCTGCCCAAACAGATAGTACCATGCTTACCGTCCATCGTCAGTACAAATGATGACAGGCAAGTAAGAAAAGACAAAATGTTTAAATATATGCTAACAGTATAAGCATCTATTTAAGTGCTTAAATAGATGCACATACTGTTAGCTATTATGCACTGGTTTAAATGGGATAAAATGATGAAAGGAGAGAGCAGCAGATTGATAACATTATAATACCTGGGGTTTTAAATGCCAGAACCGTGACATTATTGGGCACGAGGACATACCGTGGCGCCGCCATGCGGAGGCATCCCTGTGACGTGCAAGGTTTGATTGCTCTGCCAGCCCTCTCCCACTCAGCCCGCAGCCACTTTCGCGACTCCCTTATTATTATTCTCATTGCACTTCACTTTGAAGAAATCAGTAAAATACTGCAGTGGATTCATCACTGATCATACAGAGTGCTAAATACCTGCTCTGAAAAAATGGTACGCTCCTCATAATACCTTAGACAACGCCCTGACTGCCGACGTCGTCTGCTATGGCCGCCTACATGGAAGCCACGGGGGCCGAGCGCGCTGCTTTTGTAGAAGGTTACAAACCATCTTGTGTCGAATTGAAGCATCAAATGGGCTTTAGCGCGTGCTTGCGTCTAATACACATATTTTTGCTCCAAGAAATGCGTGCAACCATGTAACTTCATTCATTGTATGTTAGCATATAAAAACGGGCCACGGCTGACACAACAAGCATGCGCACATTTACATTACTGTTTAGCACACATACCTCTGTGAAGCACGGCGCAAGGGGATTCTCCGACCTGTTGCTCCTTATTGCGCAAATTTTCTACAGTTGTCCCATTGCCATCGTGCCACATAGGGATGCTAATTTTTCGATGATTGACTCAGTTGTCCAGCTTCTACAAAGGGGTCAATCGCGATCGAAAAATACGGTCCCGATAGGGCTCGATTGCGATAAAAAATGCGTCGTGCCAGCCGGCCGTATTACTGTGGGCACCTGAAGGAGCATGCTGTAAGGTGTGGATTACTGTGGTCTAAATGGCAATGTTATGTTTCAGCTAAAATAACAGCGTCCAGCCTTTAGAGCTTCACTGATAAGCAATATGACACTTCGCTGCTGCTGTTAGAAGGTGAATCAGTGGTCACATGAGGACAATTAAAATGGACACCCGAAGGGGGGGTGGTACCCAGACTGGGGTGGAAGTTTCATCTGCGAGACAGGTAACTTTCAGCAAAGATTCAAGCAGCACATGTATGATGTAAGAAAGAAGGTTCAATCGAACAGCAATGGCCAAGCACGCAGCAGCAACTGGCCACGAAATACTGGAATAGGGCAAGAATAACGGAGAGAGAAGATAACTGGACTTCTCGGCTTAATCTTGAATCTCTGACAATCCGGACAACGGCGCACACGCTTAAACGTAATGACGGTAACTTTCCACACGTGTACGCATGTTGCTATGTCATATTTTAAAACATACATAACCGGACTGTTTGCGCATTCATTTATCGTTGTGAACAAGGCTCCCGTGCGGGAGCAGAAACGTCTCGCTTTCATGTGAACACTCGTCGTCTGTGTCCATTTTAAGTTTTTAACCCCATGGGTTAGAAATAACAATAAAAAAAATTCACAGCATATCCACGGGTGAATGATGAAGAGCTTGGGCGAAGCTCCTGAAGCAATCATGGTTACACCGTGAAATCTTCAGTGGTTTCGCCCAGCAGTAATCAAAGCGATAGCCCAGTACATCATCAAAGACGTGACAAGCACTGCATATATATTTATACAAGAAATTTTATTATTCGTAAGTGGTAGCTAGACATGGCTTCCGTTCCCCCTTCATTATAATGGCTTTATGGTCGGTGAAGTGATGGATCGGTGATGGGTCGTAGTGGGATGTTTGCAAAGACAAAGTAGTGGGCAGTTTGCAAAGGTGGCTTCCGTTCCCCCTTCATTATAACGGCTTTATGGTCGGTGAAGTAATCGATCGGTGATGGATCGTAGTGGGATGTTTGCAAAGACGAAGTGGGCAGTTTGCAAAGGATCGGTGATGGGTCGTAGTGGGATGTTTGCAAAGACGAAGTAATGGGCAGTTTGCAAAGGTGGTTACGCCGGACAACGGAGACGTGACAAGGTTAGACTAAGAGGAGCTTCGCCCCTAAAAGACAGGTGACAGCAGCATCATGCTCTCGCAAAGCAGGGTATAGGTGAAAGCTCACGCCTGGTTCCTTCGCATACGTATAGCGCACCGTGGCACGGAGCAGAAAAGTACCAGGCCGCCGGTAACTTTCACTGCACTTTGCCGGATTGTGTAGCCTCTGGGGTTCCGTAGACATAAAGTGAGAGCAAAACAATGCTGTTCAAAAGAGAAAACGCCACAAAATTGTGGTTAAAAGCGATGCATTAAACCGTCCGCTTCCCTTCGCTAGAGCGAGGTGAGATCACGTGATCCAACCCTGCACGTCACAGCGATTGCAGCGCCCGCGTCTCCACTCCGGAAAATTTCGATGATCTGGTGTTCTTTAACGTGCGCTGACAACATGCAGTAGACGGGCCTCTAGCATTTCACCTTCATCGAAATGCGACCGCTACAGCCGGGATTGAACCCTCGACTTCCAGGTCTGCAGTTGAGCACCGTAACCATTGTACCACCAAGGTGGACAGAAGCAGATTGATAGAGAACTTGCCGTAGGCATACGTGAATCAGGGTTGCCACTGACTTTCGAGTAAATGTCGCCAAACTACGAGCAAAAAGTCGCCAAAAGTCGCCATTTTTTTACAAATTTCGCCAAACAAGTTGCCATTCTAGATATGTGCGTCATACCTAGTAATAAAAATTTCCTCTCACGTATAGCCCCGTAGATTACAGTACCATCCAAGACCCTTGAATTATATTGACGTTTCTCAATGACAGTCGTATGGCCCGCATTACCATGGGAGTGCATGCTGCTGCTTCTCCGACTAGCCGCAAGATGTGCGTGGTGGAGCAAGGGTGAATGAATGAAACACTCACAATATCCTTCCATCCCTGTCCGCTCGTTTCAAAGGTAGAAGTGTGGTAAACATTGGGCGAAAACTGTGAAAGCATTGTTTGTAGCCAGCTTTACGCGAACATTATGAATTAAAAGGATTAAAAGATTTATTGAAGGTAAGATGACAGAATTCTTACAGGAACCGATCACTACTCAGTCTTACACCTTTTCAGTGTGAACTAATATGATAAAGGACGTCACCGGCCCTTTCTTATAGTCCCTTATATCTACACGCGTCAATCCGATGCGTTATTAATGAACAGGTAGGCAATGTAAAATGTTATACAGCAATTGTTTTCATTGCACACGCTCACCGAGAGCAGTGGAAAATGCCTGAATAAATAATTTTTTATTGCACAAACAGCCGCGTACCCGCCTCTCTTCGCTATTCCAAAACAGTCTTTACCAGCTGAATTGGGGGTACTGCAACAGTAAATAAGTCGCCGAGCTATTCAGAACATTTGGAGCTTTGACGGAACAAATGGTTGGAACCTTCAGCCCCTTCAGAAGCGAAACTTTAGAGAAGCTTAAAGCGCCGAAAGCTATTAACTTATAGTCAAACACTGCCCCCTCGCGGTTTACATTTTCCTAGAATGTCTCTGGGGGACGTTGCCGTATCTCCTACCTCTAGATGAATTGAGGAGATACGCATGAGTTACAGGACAGACATACGGAATGACGCGTAATGTGCACATTCTACTCTTGGGTCTAAAACCAACAAAAATACACATAATGTTGCCGCTCATTCGTTGGGAAGACACTGAGCTTACGATGCATAACTCAGTGGAGACCTAAGCCGAAAATCGCCAAAAATCGCCAAAAATTCGCCATGTTGCCATTCATAATTTTAGGTCGCCACGGGCCCCTCAAATTCGCCAATTTGGCGAAAAGTAGCCACCATTGGCAACCCTGACGTGAATACAGCAAGTCAGTTCAGCAGAATCCCACAAGTTGAAGGAGAGTTATGAAAGGGGAAATTGACAACCACCCATTTTCAATAATAATAATAATAATAATAATAATAATAATAATAATAATAATAATAATAATAATAATAATAATAATAATAATAATAATTGCTGGGGGTTTAAATGCCAAAACCACGGCATGATTATGAGGCATGTCATAGTGGGGGGCTCCGATTTAAATTTGACTGCCCGGCGTTCTTTAACATGCATTTAAATTTAAATACTCAGGTGCTCTTGCATTTCGCACCCATAGAAATGCGGCCACCGTGGCTGGGAATAGAACCTGTGTCCTCAAGCTTGGCAGCACATCACCTTACCAGCTAAGTTACCACGGTGGGTCACCCGTTTGTAGCACAAAGCCACAATATGGATTTCTCAGAAAGAACAGCTCCTTAGTTGACGCAAAATTTATTCCTGTCTGGGGTTTGAACCTGGGACCAGCGCCTTTCTGGTACAGACACTCTTCAAAGCATACATTAAGACCGGTTGTAGGGACCCGCTTAACCACTCTCGTAATGCTCACTTGTGTAACAATAAGTTTCGAAAGGCAGCGGCAAAAACCCCACCTCTCCTCGTCTTTCCTTTCTTGCTAATTTATATGTCTGTGCAGTTTTGCTTAAACAATGGCTATCCTCAACGGCAGTGCTGTTGAGCACTACCAGAGTTAACAAGGAACTTCAAGCACCAAACTGGTCAAGGTCATATTTGACTTAGTCCATAGATAAAACATGGTAGCACCATTAATTTACAAATTTTTGCACATATAAAAAAAAAGTAAACTTATCACACGTAACGAAACACAAGAAACACATAGGACACTTTTTCTCGGACCATTTTACAGCACTGAGGTATAGAAATAATTAGCGTTCACTGCTAAATTAGGGTAAACTGTGGGAAAATGTATTATTTTGGCTAATTATGAAGTATGAAACTCCATTCATTTTCACACACAGGATAAAAAAAAAGGAAAGCTATACCGAAGCTACCACTAGTTTGACAGTCGTAGCCCCCTATTATGGCATTAAAAGTACCTAAACCTTGCTAACAACCTAAATGTCGCTGTGTGCAATAGCGTTTTCATGTTTCCAGCAACCACAAAGCTTAAGAAAGGCAGTACACAGTGATGACGTATATGCCTTAACCAATGAGTTCATTCAGTGGCATGATTTTATCTGACTCCTCGTGTGAACACTGCTTGCTATACTGTCTTGGTATGTGATCTCCGCAATAACAAGAGGAAATAATGAGATGACAAATGTGCATTAAAAGCAATTTTTTTTACAACTGTACCCCCTACTTATGACGGGTGTTCGAAACAAGACAGTCACTCAGGACTCAAATCCAGTGTAAGAGGAATACACATGCATGCCAACAGTGAACTCTCAGCAATTGAGTTCAATTTATGTAAGGTGTGTAAATACACTTCACTCAAGCATTCAACAGATAGGTACAATTAAATGAAGTTCTTGCAAACATGCTGCAAACATATAGCAAATATGGAAAAATCGATTCTAGATGCAGGAAAGATGCGTAACCCCAATGGTAATCCATGCGTAAAACACAACATGGTCACAAAGCATGAATCTAAGCCCATATTATTGCCAGGGAATTGATATTCTAGCAACATGTTTCTGACAAGGTGTACTGTTTCTGGTTTAATGTGAATTTTTGGGACGATTTTCAAGCACCGAATTTCACAAAATAGGACATACACTGCCACTGAACAGAACTTGACATAAAACACAAAAATTCTATTGACTAGAAAGTTTACTGTTAACAGCACGACATGCGTTGCAATTTGTTAAAGGGGTACTGACACAAAAATTCTGGCCTCGCGTTTTTTTGCTGCAATGTGTCGCTGGGGGCCTGTTAGTCATAACACGGCACATCATTTGCTGCAGCGCTGCAGATAATTAATTACAGGCTCCTCATTACCGATCAGTGTCAGTTTCGGTTTCTGAAACGAAAAGCTTCCGGGCGCACCAACCTCACCTAGCGGGTGCAGCGCTCGATCACGTCAGCACACAGAACTGTGACGCACTTCTGCGTGGTTTGCGAGCAGCCGCCGAGAAGTAGGCTGCCGGACCGAATGCGGCAAAAGAAATGGCTGCTATGAAGTCAACGTAACTTGTTGCAGCGAGGTCACGTGAGGGAAGTAGGGGGGTCACCGAGGGTCACCTTTGAAGGTGTCAATAGTGCGAGGGTGTCGATCGCTCACGTAAACTTCAAAATTCATTTAAAATACCTTCCAAGCTATATTCGCTGTTGATATTTTGCAGATGATATATGCATGTTCACGGGAATCGATCCCGCAGGCTATCTCAGCTGCGAAATTTTGTGTCTGTACCCCTGTACATTTCATCAGTTACCCAAGAAAACACAAGTCAAAACGTAGAAACCAACTGTTTGATATAATAAACAAAGCTCAGCCAACAAAAAACGAAAAGATTGCTTGCAACTATTTTGAATTAAAAAAGACAACGGGAGTCTGCCGGAATATCACGAGCGTGTGCCCTACGCATTTTCCCAGATAAAAATAGTGTACAATAAACATTTCTTGGGAGATGTGCAAAAAATAAGGTTTGATATCAGGGCCTATTCATTCTAGCGATAAACAGATACCACACTGAGCTCACAAATGTTGTGAAACAGCTTCCTGGAATTGTTTGGCGAATAGATATGACTTTTATAGACTGTGGCACAATGACGCCCATTATGCTTTTTTTCACATGCCATGTGCAAGGCTGCAGTTAGTTGAAATACAGTGTTAGTTGACTATATGAGGGGCTGCGGACTAGTGTAACCACCAATTGTCAGCTTTATTTCTGTCATCCTCAATCTTTGAAATTGTACACGGTAAAAACAAAGAGTCAATATGACTCGATTTAGTTCCTTTGAGTCCAAATCGCATGCATGGATGCACACACAAAGTTCTGTGTGTTAATCAACCAATGAAGAAACTGTCCTCTTGTTCTTTCTTTTGGCTTACATGTCCAATGCTTGTAAAGTAATGGCACGGCTTGTAACCAGTACAATGAACATTAGCTACAAGAAACTAAACAAAATAGAAGAAATGTCCACAGACTTTTGAGTCACAAAACAGTATATATGTGGACAAGCAATGTAATTCTTAATATCAATGAGATTTCTACCCTCAAGTAAAGAGTGCAGCAAAGTCAGCTCCCAATAAGCCTATCTAGACTTAGATCGCATGACTTGAGAGTGGGCAAGACAAGGCTTTTAATGTGAACCAGTATGAGATCAATACAACAGAGAAGCAAGACATATTATTGTTTGCGGATTACACAAATAATTGGCAAAGGTGATGTGAAATAACCATAATGCAAATATAGTTTAGTGTTTCCTTTAAAATTTACCCTAAAATATACAGTAGGCTCTCAGTAAACGGAAATCTCTTAAACAAAATTGCTGCTTAAATGGGAGAACTGCCTCTAATATGATTGGTCTGTACTTGCATTCTGTGCCCCTGTTCATCTCTCCGTAAATGGAACTCCTGTTTAATTAACAGAACATAATTTCCCAGTCTCTTCAGGTTCCATTGAATGAGAGTCTACTGTACTAAATTAATGGCATTACTGGATTTGCTGCAGTTGTAATTTCCATCGAATGAATGAAAACAGAGAGACAAATACAAAACACATAAGCACATGATCAATCTCATAATCAGGTGCAGTTCACCTGGAGTAGTTTTTGCGAGATAAAAATGCCGTTTCTCTTACACGACATTACGCCTGAACTATATTTATCCAGTGACTGTATTTAACTTCAGCAGCAAGGAAAGATAACAAACTGATGCCTACCAAGGAGAACCATGCTATGCTCTCTGACTACACCACGAAACTGTCCTGAAAGTAACACACCTAGCGACCAAGCAATAAAAGAAATTCTAAGACACTTCACAGACATGAATGAAGTACCTTGACTCAGTAGCAGTAGCAACCAGAGACCGACAGAGGTGCAGAGAAAAGACTGCTTTGCGGGAAGCCCGTAAACCATTCTGAATGACTGCTTCGATATCACCTGTCCCGTCACGGCTACGATGCGAAACAGTTCAACTAGGGCATGACCCAACAACATTGCTTTTGCGTGTAGTCCAACAAGCACAGTAGAAATCCAATCCACTAGAAGCTAAAGACACAAAACAAAACTGAAACAAGACTCTTCTCAGACTACCCTCACACAAACGCACCGCACTCGGCCAGAGCAGGGGGCAAAAGACCGGAGTCGCATGAGCGCGAGGCTGATAAAAGGACACCCTCCTCCCCGGCAGTCCCGAAAGCTGATGCCGGTGTCGCTCCCGTGCTGACAGCCCGTTATCAAAGCACTCCGATTGAGGCGTCATACAAAGATCACAGCACTGTCAACTGAGCATGGGGTGACAGCTTCTCTAAAGAATGGTCAGCAGCACTCATGCCCGGAGAGGACGAGGAGAAGGCTGGGTTGTCGACAGTGTTGTGACGACCGAGTTGCGCGGTGACGTTGTCACAGGAATGGGTGAACCGCACAACACTTGTCGTTCTTATCTTGGCTTCCCTTGACAAACACGGAAGGGTCACGTGATAACCCCCCCCCCCACTCACAATGCCGAAGGTGTGTATTATCAAGTTATGTGAACGCTGAAGATGTGTTTCTTTTGTTTTTTGTGGAAAGGGAGATACACTCAAACCTCCTTATAACAAAGTAGCATCTGCCACGAAAATAACTTCGTTATAACCGAAATTCGTAATAAACGTTTATTTGTAACACTGTAGATATGACAAGACTATTGTTCATTTACTTCGCTATAACCGATAATTCGTTATATCCATGTTCTTTATAACGAGGTTTGAGTGTACACCAATCTTTCAGTGAGAACTATAATAGGTTTACAAAGCCTTGAAACTGAGAAGAGATTCTTATTTTTATTCGACTGTCAAAATGTTGATAAAGGCAAGAGGTGTTCAATGTTGAAAGTGAGAGCCTGATCCTCTTGAGAAGCATAACTGAATAACAGGTAGGAACGGAAGTCAATGTTTTTGTATAAACTCCTGTCACTGCTCCGTCATATCAACGCATACGCCACAGGTGATAATGACAACTATGGTGTGAAAAATTGCTTTCCGAGTGTGCTCTGAAGTTTGCAGACGTGCGATACTCGAGAGAAACAACTGTCGGAAAGAGAAAAAGAAAGGACAGACTACACAATTCGTAATGCAGTTCTGATGTAATTGAAAAAAAAAAAAAAAAGCAGGAACAATATTGAATTAACAGAAAGCAATGGAAAACTAATGGAAAGCTCCCCGTATCTGGCACGTGCAATACTTCAGCTGAAGAGGCACAGCGGAACTGCACGATATCGAGGAGATTAGTATTTCTGCTAGGCTACGCACGTCGAACAAGCGCAACTCGATGCTTCTTATCTCTGACAGAGACTTATCTCTATGCAATTCTTGCCCTTATCCAAACAAGCAGCAATAAAGACCACAAACAAAGAGACAAGCTAGAACACCTTCGACGTATAATTACTTGCAGTATGGGTAGGTTACCAGCATTAACGTGAGCATTCCAATTTGTTCTTAGAAATTCACGCTTCATTCCAGTCTGCCAGTATAACTGTGTTCCATTACGAACGAAATAAAAGGAACATTTTTTTTTTTTGGAAGGGCTCGTTTATACGTTAGACACAACCAAATGAATTGAACAGACAATTTGGTCTGGGAAAGCATGCTAATTGCTGTCTTTAACTGCAGTGTACTAATTGTGATGTGAATTGAAATGAATTGAAGTGGATGAAAAATCCCCTTTCCATCGGTGGGATCTGAACCCAGAACCTTTGTCCACTTCAATTCGTTTCAGTTTATGTCACAATTAGTATGCTACAGTTAAAGACAACAATTAACGTCCTCTGTGCTTTCCCAGGCCTAACTGTCTTCATTTGGTTGTCTTCCATTGTTTCATTGAGTGATGCAGTACAACAGCCTTATACTAATGGCATACTCAGTGGTGACCAGCTTGCACAAATAAATAAGGTGAAGTCTCCCAGATTATCCTGGAGACTCCCCAGCACAACCCGGTTCTGTAGTTATAGCACACTAACTACAGTACAGGAAGTAAAGTGCGTTGTGGGGCTAGTTGGTATGACATTAGAACGATAAGGAACTGCGCGACTGACGGAAGTCACGGAACACAAGAAGAAGTAGTACACAGGACAAGCGCAGCTGCGCTTGTCCTGTGTACTACTTCTTCTTGTGTTCCGTTAGTCGCGCATTTCCTTACCGTTCTAATACAGTACAGGACTTCACGTAATGTGAGAGGGCACCACTCACGGCTTGCCATGTGCCTTGTGCGACCAGAGCAGTTGGGTAGGCTGGCGGACGGCAGCGCACACAGCCAAGGCGACGAGAAAAGGGGGGAAGCTGGGGCATGGCAGGCGTCCTTGTGGCGGCCTAACCAGGGGCCACCGCTGCGCTGGGTCGTTAGCAGCAGCAGCGGTAGGCTCTGGTGTGAGAGCCACATGCTTTCTGGATCACACACTCCCAGCCACAGGCACAGTCAGGCGGCTCTGCTGGGGCAAGAACATGAACAACAGCAAGGCAAGGAATCAGCAAAAAAAAAAAAAAAAAGCAATCCAGTGTCAAGCAAGGCCAGAGCATCTACTGTCAATACGAGAGTGTTAAGGCCAGGCATGATTTTCTGAAGCACTGTATGAAGTGGACTACAGCCACAATAAAATTACAGCGCTGGCTTGTACCCACGCCACGATAAAGCACCAGTGTTAGGACATTTTGCTGGCAGCACATATTATTGGCACATTCAATATAGGTGGTGTCCATGCAATGATTGTGGCATTAGTTTGGTATGTAATATGAAAAAAAAAAAGCCAAATACAGATAGAAAGTGATCCTAAGGAATCATAGTACATCAATAAACATCATGACATAACATTATTAACCCTCTTAACTGTTCTGATATTTTGAGAAGTTTTCTGCTTAAAATGGCTATTTTTTTTCACAGTTGGTATAGAATATCTATCTTCCAAAACAAAAAAAAGCAAGTTTTTGATGTTAAGAAAAAAAAAAAACAAGCACACAAAGTAACATTAGCTTAATCAAGTTTATTGTAAATTACGCATGGAAAAAAGGCCAACTACCTGCAAATAATTAGCCACAAGAAGAAAAACAAGAACAAGAATGCCTTTAAAAATTTTCAGAATATTGAGAATGGTTTCTTTATTCAGAAAAATTTAATCATTCTGACAACAACAAAAAGCTTTGTTGTCAAGTGGACGAGCTACACTGATCCAAAACAGTTTGAAGACAGTTCGGCAAAGAGAAGTTGTGCCCGTGCAAAACGGGGAAGGGGTTAAGCCTTGTAATCAGGCAACAGATGCAAATGGCACATATTGAACCCTTTCCTTAACAAGTGGCCAGGACAGAAGGGTGCCCCTAGTTGGCTTAACAAGCGTCAAGTCAATGGATGATTATGTTATAACTGCTGGCAGAAAGGAGGATTTTATTTGTAACATATTTACTAATGTTTTGGAAAATGTAAGCAGGACATCTCTGCTTGAAGGCCGCACTTCTAAACAGGCATTCATGAAGACGAATCCTTTCTTTTAAAAGGCTCGAACAACACACATGTTAAGCTTCTTTCCCTCAATCCTTTTTTTTTCTTTTTTTTATTCTTTGTGCTAGGATTTTCCCATTCCATATGCGTTTTACCCGACTAGCGTCAAAGTATTTAGTGACTCAGTTTCTACATAAAGCCCGACAAAGTGAGCTATCGATGCATCAACAAGGAACATTTGTGAGCGTTTTATCGGCCACCTTTTCGTTTTTTTAGAACTGTGAAAGGAAAGGGAGAAGGCGGGGATGTTAACTAGAAACGCACGTGGGGGAAGGGAAAAGGACAAGAGAAAGACGAGAGACACCTAATCCCTCTAAGGCAGGTTTCCCCGAACAGAAACACTGAAGCATTACTCCATAAACCACTAACGAGGCATTTCTCTTATGAGTGAATGCCCCTGTAAAGGTGCTATTTTAAACTAACATTCAGCGATGCAACCTTTCATACGACGTGTCAACAAATAAATTGGTGTTATGATATACCACTGAATGCACAATAAACAGTCTCGTGACCCCCAAATCACAAATGAACTTTCAACGACACTACCGAGGCCTGGGCTTGGACTGGCTATGTGCTTATTTTCCTGGTGCTTACTTTAAACGAAAGCACCCCCAATGTTTTTCTGGCTGCAGACTGTGGGCCTCAACAGCAACCTAAACACGGGCCTGTTTGCACGAGATGCGAGCGTACATGCTCGGTAAACTTGACGAGCGTGCCTCTAGAAAAAGGGAGACATTCAGACGCTACGCACACGCTGATTTGTGTATCCGACAGAAACGGCAACAACCACAACAAAAAAACAACTGCGCGAGCTGCCACGTCCTCGCTTCGTGCAGAGTTTACGCTTCTTGCATAACTGCTCACGCAATCCCATTTAAGCAGGCAACATGTGCAACGTGGTCTGATCCGGATTGCTGCTGACCTCTTTTGTTTTGTGGCCTTTTATTTCATGGCTGTTTGCACTCGCATGCTTCGCGGTAGCAGCTCCGTGCAGACGCGCTATTTTCGACCACTCGAAGGCAAGGAAATGGGGGAGGGGGGGGGGCTGTAGTGTTGTACCTGCCAATGTCTGAAGAAGTAGCAACGAAGCGGTCCGGGCTGGAGAGAAGGGGGGGGGGGGGGGTGGAGCGTGGGTAGCTTCAGGCTGGCGCAAGGGTGCCAATGATTTACGTCGCGCGCACGGGGCTGTGGTCACTTCTGACGTGGATCGATGCCCGGGGTTCAGTGCACCCGTCGCAAGTCGCGCACGTTAGCTCGCGCACGGTGGTAGGTCGCGATGGACCACGCGCACGGAATCCGGACGACACGACTACTCAAACCGATCCTGTCACGTGCTCTACGCGTGACCGTACTACACAGAGGAGAGAGGGTTTTACGCACGGCAACCTTGGTTTTAAGAAAGGGAAATTGACAACCACCCGTTTGTAACACACGTATTTCTCAGAAAGAAATGACCACGACGTGGCGGGGATCGAACCCGGGACCAATGCCTTTCCGGGGCGTTCGCTCTACCAGGAGCAAGAGACAGGACGCCGCGATCGTGAGAATTGTGTTAAAAAAAAGAAAGCAATAATTGCGACAAACGTTGCACCATCGCAGAATTTTTTTTTATAAACGAAATGAATATCGCGGTTAAATAACTCGTTTTATTCTTTCTTCAGAAAGCGAAACCGCGCGTCCGCTTCCCCGCAACGCGGCACGAAATAACCCCGTCGGCTTATTTGGACATCGGCCCATCGCTCAGCAACCGCTCGCGATTCCGAGGCCAGAAGACGCGCTGAAACGGAGCCCCATCGTACTCTCCATCAACGACTTAGAGCCGATCAAGGCCGGGTCTACCGCCCGCGTTTTAAGCCCCAAAATCGTTTCGAGCAGCAGCTAAGACAGAAACTGCCCGTTTCCTTCACTGCTCGCTCGTTTGTTTCACTTACTCGACTTTCTTTATCGAATCACGGAAGCGTGTCAGTGTAGCACACACGCGCTCGCCGCTGCTCTGCCGCACGGGGCGTCGAAGTCCGGCAGTCGGCGAACCGAACAAACAACAAGCAAACACAAAAAACGAGCAAACACAAGGCGTGCCGGATCGCTTCCACGTCGCCGCCAACGTGCTGCCGGCGGCAGCGACATCGAACGAGCAAGCAAAGCGGCACTCGTGGCGAGCGGTCGTGCGCAAAGTGGGCGGGAATAGATAGCGTGCGACGCGGCAAAGCCGCCTTCCCAGAAGTGGACGTGCCTGCTGTACGCCGAAAGCCGCTGGCGAAACTGCGCCAGTCTACGCGCGGTCAGCGGCTCCGACGCGCCCGGTCAGTGGCTTCCTGTGGATCACTGCTTCCGTGTCTGGCCATGAGTGAATGTAGTAATGCAATAAAATTAATAAATGTTGGGGTTTTACGTCTCGTAACTGCGATATGATTATAAGAGACGTCGTGATGGAGGGCTCCGGAAATTTCGACCACATGGTGTTCTTTAACGTGTGCCTAAATCTAAGCACACCGGCCCCCAGCATTTCGCCTCCACCTAAATGCGGCGGCCGCCGCCGTGATTCGATCCCGCGACCTTCGGGTCACTAGTCCAGCAACCATAATCACTAGACCTCAGTGGCGGGTATGAGTCAATGCAGTTATTTTTTTGAACTAAGGAAAACAACGGGTTACACCCTGTTCTGTAACGTGTAAGAAAAAAAAAAAAGGCACTTGACTCTTTTGCGAGCTCTGATATCCGAAAAGATCAAAATATACTTTTTTTACATAAAGTAAACACGCGTTACGGAACAGCGTGTAACCGTTTTTCCTCGCCTCACAAGAAAAATAATCACATTTACACCTGGCTTCGGAGTAGCCACGTTTTCCCGGTGGCTTTGGTGGAACAAGGAGAAAGAAAGAAAGGAGGGGGGGGGGCATCCCCCTTCTTTTCCCGGCCTTCAACTTCTGTTATCATTACGCAGTACGGACCGAACATCCACGCTAGCTAGCTATGTGATCAACGCCGAAAGGAGCGACACCTGCTTTAAGAGCGAGCGCGAGAATCATGCGAAGTGGCTGCCTTCCTACCTGTAACGGCTGCTACGTGTCAGGATCAAGGATCAGTGCCGAGATAAGACAAGCACGGAACGTGGCCTCCGCGCGCCGGCGGACGACCGCTCGGCGAAGAAGTCGAGGAGGAAAAACACTGCTTTGGAGGAGGAGGAGGATAACCTTTGATCGTCCGTAGATCTGTTTGTATACAAGGCGCTACGAATGATTTTACTCTATAATTGCGGCCTGACCCAGTGGAACTGAATCGAGAGTCGTGCTGCGCCCTTTCATATTCACTTACACGTCGCATCGGAAAAGTTACGTATAGCAAGAAACCGCGTCGCAGCGTTCAAGCAAATGCAGAAAACCTTGTTCCCACCGAAAATGATTTGCATAATAGCGTTACAAAGATGCTGCAAAGGATAACCACGTACAGGGTGCCTTCGCGTATATGGGTGCTCAGGAACAGCCCATGTACCACGAACCTCCCTAGAAATTAACGAACCGATATATACTAGTATAAGCGTTCAATAGGGAGCCAGCCGCGAGAGGCACTTCGCGGATACTTTTGACAAGAGCAACCGAGAGTCATGCGGTATCTGTGCACACCCGCAGCAATCGTGTGTCGCATATACCCACGGTCTTCTTGGGGAGCCCACTCGCTTGTGTCGACATCGACCGGATGACTCTAACGTGTCCTCTCATTCATACGGGTCGAGAGAAAAAAAAAAAAAAACGATAGCCGAGCTGGCGCCGACGAATGGCGCCCATTCGGGAAGCTCGCACCGGCGGCTAAGTTTAGCTTCAACCGCGGTTCCACGATGCCAAGCACACGCTAGCGAGCTACCACGGTCTCCAGGAAAAAAAAAAGAAAAGGACGCCGCTTCACGAATGATTACACATATAGAAAAACAATCCGCGCCACGGACTCTACACGTCGCTCCTGACGTCACTGTCAGCGTTTCGGTCGTAATTTTCCTTCTCCCGTCGCGCGAGCCAAGTCAGTCATTACACTATCAGTCACGGCCGACGGCATGACAGCGTCCTCGGGGTCTCGTCAGAAGCGCACTCTCCGCACACAGAGCCACAGCGATCAGTCTCCGCGTCGCTGAGTCCGACATACAATCACCGCGATAACGATCACACACAAGTAAACACTCACGGGTGAAACCGATACCATAAATGTTGGAGGATGAAGTAGACCAACAATGTTACCCGCGACAGAGAGATAAGGCATGTCAAAGTGAACGGGTAGTGGGTTCAGAGAAAGGAAAGGAGGAGGGAAAGGTGATATGCGGCCGCAGCTACAAACGCAGCAAAAGCGGATGTGACTAACGTCTGCTGTTTGTAGGCGTTTCAAGCATATCAGACAAGTACAAAGCAAACGTCCCGTGGACTTTTCCATTGAGGTGCGACGGCAAGTCTGTATCGTATTAGAAAGTTTCAGTGCGGGGGCCCCAAAGCAGTTTGCGTACTACGCAATCCCTTGCGCTCCTTTGTATTCTCCTTGGATGCGACTGAGGAACGCCAGAACGTGCGCACACAAGCGGTTTAAAGTCCCCGGCACCAAAACTTTTAGTAGTCCCCGACACTAGAAGGTCCCCGGTAGTAAAACTAAAACTCCAAGATCCCCGGAACTAAAACCCTATAAAGAGTTTTAGTGACGGGGCCCCCAGGTACTTGCGTACCAAGCCCCTCAACTGCTCTCTGCGTACCAAGCCCTATCAATTGCTCTCTAATTAAAAGGTTTATATGTATAACGTTTACAAGCGAGCAATTTGCGAATCGCTTCTTTCTTTTTGTGTGTGTTAACCTTTTTCTTTCCTCGTCTCGACTCCAGCTAAATGCGCGTTGCTACAATGTATAGCAGCGTGCGCACTTCGATGTGTGCAGAGCAACCCCCCACGATAGCACCGCAGTTGATTATTACACGCACAACACTCGAACACGCATACGCTATATCTCACAATCATCGCGTGCTATCTTCCTGGCTGGCTGATGCGCGCTGTCTCGCCTGTCTACTTGCCTTCTAACGCACGAAGAATTTCCATGTCAAGGCCTGCAGTAACTTGCTGTCTAGACAGGCAATCGCCGAACAAACGCAGTTGATCAGCAACAGAATCACAGACGAATATGTACAGAAAGAGCCGCCACGGTGGTCTAGTGGTTATGATGCTCGACTGCTGATCCGCAGGTCGCGGGATCGAATCCCGGCCGCATCTTCGATGGAGGCGAAAATGCTTGAGGCCCGTGTGCTTAGATTTATGTGCACGTTAAAGCACCCCAGGTGGTCGAAATTTCCGGAGCCTTCCACTACGGCATCTCTCATAATCATATCGTGGTTTTGGGACGTTAACCCCAACAGTTATTATGAATATGTGAAGAAATGGAGGAAACGGAATACTGCATCTCAATTGAGCATATATACGTATTTTCAACTTCAAATGCTTTTGCCTCCCGCTGTCGGCAGTCTTCAAGAGACACTGAGCCAAAAGCCAGCGCCGTTATCCGGGCACTTCAAACGAGACCCCCGGGGAAGCAAAACTAGATCATCCGGGCGTCGTTACGAGAACGAAACGAGACATCCGGGTAATCGGTCCAAGAGTTTTAAGAATGCGCTCTTTGGCGGTCAACTCTTCGAACAAGACCGCGTTACATACGATAAGTACGCGGTCCAAACAAATTACAAAAAAATACTGCTTCAGAGTTGTTCTTAGTGTTTGTTCACGCTATCACTGAAGCTATAACTTCTTGTACACTGAAATTTTAGTTGTCATTTACAATAGCGACGTTCCAAAGGCAGATAGGCCACCAGACACTTGCTCTTTTATTTTTTATTTTTTTCTTCTCCGTGTTAGAGCACATGACAGGTTTTGCAAGGATGTGCGTGCAAGTTAGAAAAGAGGCCTAGATAAGCCGTTATGACTAAACTGCTTTCTTCGGATGTCCTCTCGGCAAAACTCCATGTTTACTCCCTTCCCGAATAGGAAAATGCAAGATGACCGTTTTTTTTTACACTGGACGCCCAAATATCGTCACCGAACTCTATCTCCAACGGATGTGGCACGTCGCAGCCCCCCAGAGGTTTAACTTAAGAATCAGGATTTCCTGTTTATACGTTACGCCACTTTAGAAAGCAAACGCAGTCACTATTAATAGACAGCCGAGAAAAGAACGGATTTCACACGATTTACGGCGATCTTCAGCGTGCGACAAGGAGCCCTGTGAACAAGCCCTTGGAGCTGCTCCAAGAAAAAAAAAAATATAAGTAAGTAAACGCACGGTCGCGAAGCTGCCAACAAGGAGACACCGGAGCGTGCCCTCCTCCTCCTTCGTCGAACATGCTGGGAAACGCCGTTGGTCCCCAATCACGCCACCAACACCGCCTCTCACCTATATTTCCACTTACTTCCAACTGATAGCTCGCCCTTCCTACAGCCACTTCTTCCTCCTCTCCACTTCCCGACCCTCTTCCCCACGGAGGAAGAAACGCAATAGAAAAGGTCGCCACTACGTCACATAGCCATCCTTGGCGAGCGAAAACTCCGCGAAGCTGTTCGGCGATGTGCGAGTATCGAATACAAAATCGCAAAATCGCAAATACGAACACTTCTCGAATTGTTCACGAGACCACACAAGTTTCATGGCCACGTATACATAAAGCACAGCTATAAAACGAGAGCTTATACGTCTAACAGAGCTCTGAAGGATTCGGCGCGAGCGGAGCCGGACTTTCACCGCCACTTAATTTCTTCAATATATTCCACTTGTACACTGTCAGTGCTAGAATTATGAATGGCACTATACAGGGTGTCCCAGCTATCACGCAGCACGATTTAAGAAAGGAGGAACGACGTTACGCGAATAAAACCTACAGCATATTGTTCCTAGTACACTAGAGTAGCCACTGCTATTTTTTTTTCGTTAATGAGGTTTAATTAATTAGTCATAATTATATTTCTAACTCGACAAGTACTCGCCTAATTGTCAAAATGTCAATGAGGCGTATGTAGGCATGTTCAAATGGCATCTAACTGCGCTACTTTCAACAAAGTGCTAATCGCGCTCATTTTTTCCGGCTGATAAAGAAAGCCCGCTAAATATGAAAAATAACACGTGACTACGCTCCCACCCGCAAAGGAAACCAGCGCCCTCAAATAAGCTTACTGCAAACAACCGCTTTGCCTGTTGCCTGTTGCGAAAGACAGCGTTCCGCATTTTGGCAAGGGCACAGGTCGGGCGCCAGCGATATGCGTGCAATTTCGCTGGGATTCAATCCGTTCGATAGTACGCCGCAATCATCCATATCTCACGGCCGACTGTTCTCATTGATAACGCGGCAGGTGTTCTTATTACGGCCTGACTCTGTAAAACCAAGCGGTGCGTTTCTTAGACCGGGGAGTGGCAGATAGGGCGATGCGTTTTTTTTTTCTTTCTGCATTTTTTCCTTGATACTGTCTGCCTCATAGGGAGCCTGTTTGAGGGCGCTGGTTCCCGACGCGCGCAACACTCTAGTCACGTGTCACTTTTCATATTTCGCGGGCTTTCTTGATCAAGCGGAAAAAATGAGCGCACAATTAGCACGTTGTTGAAAGTAGCGCAGTTAGATGCCATTTGAACATGCCTACATACGCCTCATTGACATTTTGACAATTAGGCGAGTACTTGTCGAGTTAGAAATATAATTATGACTAATTAATTAAACCTCATTAACGAAAAAAATAGCAGTGGCTACTCTAGTGTACTAGGAACAATATGCTGTAGGTTTGATTCGCGTAACGCCGTTCCTCTTTTTTTAAATCGTGCTGCGTGATAGCTGGGACACCCTGTATAATCGGTTACAGATGTCAGCTAACCTAAAAATAACTAAGCTCCGCCCACAGCCGTCGCTGTCCCACCCAGAGAAAATTTGCATAGATGCAACCCCTCCAACTGCATTCGCTCATTTCCGTGACGTCGAGCACTCTTCGCGTATTTCAGGTACCTGATTTTTCCCGTACAGACAGATATTCGCCTCGCTGGTTTTCGGCCGAAAAACTTGGAACTTTCTGACAAATTTCAGCAAAGATTCCGACATCACTGCTCGCGGAAACGTAATATTAAGCAGGAACGACGAACTTTTAATTATTAATATGCGTGGTGTTTATATTAGCGGCGAAAAAGCACTTTTGCACGGATGAATGGCAAGCGCGCCGGATTTCTGGGGGCGGAGCTTCTTTTTTATTCTTAGGTGGCAACCGACTATAGGATGTGGACATCATTTTATATTGATCGTAAAAACGGACTGTTCAATATTGAAAAAAAAAGTATTCGAAACAATGTTCGATTCGAATCGCCAGAATTCACTATTCGCACACCCTTGAGCCATCCACATTCGCTTATTTTTTTCCCCCTCGCACTATTATCGACGCAAAGCGTGATCTATCAGGGACGGCGTATTGACCGCGAGAATAAATGCTTGTTCGGCTAAATAGGCATGCCCGCCCTATAGCTGTATTTGCCTGCACTGCCCGCGCCCTCCTGACGCGGCGATCGCGTGGTTTATTTTGTTTTATTTTTCAATTCAATAGCGTTTCGCGCTATGCTCTCTTCCTTTCTTTTTGCCTTTTTTTACCTTCTATCCGTGCTCTTCACAGATTATCTGACAACCGCAGCTCCACGTTACGAGTGCGTGCAGCGCGCGGCAGGAACAACGATTGGGAAACGTATATGCAAACCGAGCGCGACGCTCAAGCACACGCAGAGATCGCCAGAGGATAAAAGGAAAAAAAAAAAAAAAGTAGAAAAGAATGAGAAGTAAGACGTTCTCACTTTTCGTTTCTTTTTCCAAGAGATGCTAAATGGAGGAGGCGCCCTTCGCTCAAAACCCTGCTATCTCTTCCGCACTCCCGTGAGTTACGCAATCAGCGCTCGCTGCAAGACCCGTGTCGCTATGGCGCGCGTCTTTCCAAGAAGAAGACGATGAAGCCTCTATAAATTACGAGCAGGCAGAAGCCGTGCACGGCCGCCAAGTGTATGCGTATACACACAATGGTATCGCAATCAAGAGTTGGAGGGGCACGTTGTCGAGTTGCCCGGCAAGCGAGCCTTCATCATGCATGCGACGAGGCAGTTTCAGCACGCGTTTACGCGAGAGACGCCTTGAATGTGAAGACTTTATCGATGCAGTGAACATCGGTGTTAAAGCGCTACCAATTTTCGAGGCTGACTTTTGGCAGCCATAAAAATATCCTGTGTACGGAGACAGCTCTGAGCGAGTGAGAAATGCTGAGAAGACAATTTATTTCGATTTTTAAAGTCCATTTTCGCTTGGCGCACCTATATGACGTCGACACTAGCGTGACGTGAGACTACAGTATCGGTTTTAGTGACTTCACGCACCAGTATGGCTAGTTGTGATAACGTCAGGAACCAAAAACAGACAAAATGGCCGCTTGTGCGTCACCCAACGGAGCCACGGAGCTCAGCGGCCGTGGAAACGTCACGATATCCTAGGCGAGAAAGTGACGAGAAGCTCATACCGTGCCGCGACGTCAGGGTATACAGCAGGAACCAAAACTATATAGCTTTAAAAACATGTAATTGCTTTTTCAGGACGCACTCACGCTTACCAGTACATTTTCTAGGCTCCTGAGGGCTTAACCTGACGCAAAAAAAAAGAAAAAGAAAAGCTTGAAATTTTTCGTGTCAAAATTTACAAAAGCCAACGCTAGGGTCAGTTGGTCGAGAGCTTCATCGTGGGCAGCAACAGGCGCACCACATTCCTTCGATCGCATGCGCCGCGTTCAAAGCATGCAAGCACACATACAATCTCGACCCCAGTTATCGCCTGTCGGCGCGGCAGGGACTGCTCCTTTGATTACGTCACAGCTTACAGCGAGCGAACATTTGCGGCAAGCATGCGATAAGGACAGGCCGGCCATTCGTTCCAACTGACAAAGATGGCTATTCCCTGCAAGCGATGAAAATTCTGGCCTATAAGTTCAGCGCCTGTCCTGTCGCTTCTAGCGTTTTTTTTTTTTTTTTTTTTTGTCCTAGTATGTCTTGCAGTGCCCCTCAAGATGAGGTCTGCATATCAATTAATCAATCAATCGATCGATTTCGCATTTGACAGCACGCTGTCGCGCCAAGCTATACTGTATGAGGTCACAGGAGACTCTATAGTCGGATACAACTTTAGAAGGCAGCGGCATTTCCTCCTCAAAGGCGGATGAACACAAGCCTGTACCAATGGGCGCGCACTCGGGACTGACGTCATGAGCGAGACGGCCGGTGGCTCCGACTTCGGAGAACATCGGCGCGTGCATGAGCGGGACTATTTCTTTAGTCGCGGAGGCGATCAGCTGCCGCGCTTCGATCGTCTGGGCGGGGCCTCTCCTGCCTTCTAAAGTTGTATCCGACTATAGAGAGAGAGGGAAGAGAGAAATGAGGGAAAGAGAGGGAGGTCGACCAGAATTGAAACATGCGGTTGGCTACCCTACATACACCCGGGGGGAGGGGAAAGAAAGATGGAGAAAGTAGCGGAGAGAAGAGCAGGCGCGCAAAAACAAACAAAACAAAAAGGAAATATTGGTTGAATGAACAAAAAGAATTTCAGCCAGTTCGCCGGCGTGAGAAACCGTCGGAGAGTCTCCAACTAATCTAATTAACGAAAGGGCAAATTGTTTTTCCGGCCTTTCACGCCGAAAGTTATCATCGTCATCTCGTTTTAGTTATTCGAAGAAAAGCATCATCACTATCATCATCATCCTTCCGTTTTATCTATTTATTCACTCCCTCTCTCGTCACGTGACCTGTGTGACGCCTACTACTATACTACTACTGCTGCTGCTACTACTACTACTAAAACTACTACTACTACTACTACTAAAACTACTATACTACTACCACTAAAACTAATACTACTACTACTACTAGTACTTCAACGACGACGGCACAGGGCAGACTAAGACAGCTTCGTTGCAAAAATCATTCGATCAGTAAACCATTAAGATTATTTATTTCCAACCGCTGCTGGGCGTTCCTCGGTCGAAAAGCGTTATCGACAAAACACTTGACAGTGCCTCAGGGCCCACGCAGATCGACTTTAATAATTGAAGGCGAGGACGAGGAAACGGTCGACGAGGGAGCATCGCTAACAAGTGAATGAATGTGGGGAAATAGTTCTCGCAGTAGTCCGCAATTAAGGTGAAAGAGGCTATTGAGAAAACCCGTCGAGTTAATTTCCTCGTATCCCTTAATTGCGCCATAGCTTTCCTTTGATGAACGGCAGTAATTTTCATTTAAGCATGAAACTTGCTGTATCTCCGCAGAGCTCGTTTGCAAATCATCAGCCTCTCATTAAAGTGCACTGCGAAAAAAAAAAAAAAGCGACATATGTTAGAGATGTCTAATCACCCACATCAAGCGAAATCACCCCACACACAACTATGTCTAGACGAAAAATAAAAAGCACACTTAAGTGGGTAATTATACTTCACGCGTTAAAAGAAAGAAAGAAAGAAAGAAAGAAAGAAAGAAAGAAAGAAAGAAAGAAAGAAAGAAAGAAAGAAAGAAAGAAAGAAAGAAAGAAAGAAAGAAAGAAAGAAAGAAAGAAAATACTAATCGGAGCGACGATAGTCAAGCTGAACACCGCGGCTCATTTGAATAATCGCCGCTGAAATGGGTGTGCGATTATATCGCCGATATTCACCAGCACGTGTTTCGAGCAGTCACATCTGCGCGACTTTTTTTATCCCCGGAAGTCACGCAACGCTATTTTCGTCTCATATGCGAGCAAGCATACGGCGGGATGAGTCGTGACTCGCGTAGAGGCCTGAATTCGCATTTTTATTTAACAGTCAATCATACGGAGCAGCATTGAACGCGTCGAGTCGGTTATTTGTAAGGCGATGCGTCATCACATGGATCGACGCGTGTCATGCCCCACCCCATCTTTCTTTTCTTTTTTTTTTTTTAGGCGAAAGCCTTAGGTGCCTCATCAAACGCGAAAATTGACCGTCGGCGTCAACACGAGTGATCCAAAAATCATCTTCACGTGACGAGGCCACCATATGATGTCATCATGACAACACAGATCACCAAAATCTGTGACGTCATCACATGACATCGCCGCTTGGTCAAAGGTGGGGCGATCACGGAGGCAATGCAAAACAACGTTAGGTGCAGCAAGCTTTTCGAGGTGAACGGGGCGGGATCAACACATCGACTGTGAAGAAAAAGAAGATGGCTTTCGCCTTCGTGACGTTTTAGGAGAAAGCGTAAAGGACATCACGAGTTTTTTTTTTAGTACGATACAATCGATATAATATGGGAAGTAAAATTGGGTTATCAAAACACTTATTGGGTCAGCATAAAGAATAAAGCATTTTCCGAGCTAAAAGAAAACATTTAGGCAGCTTAATCCAGATTTGCTTGGCTGGTTTAGCTTAATCCGGATTAGCTTAGCAATTACTTAATTAGGACTAACATAACTAGGCTTGGATTAATTAGGGTTGACCCCGCTTGACTTAGCTTAACTAGGCTAAATAAACCAAGCATAACTTCCCTTGGCCATGCTTAACTTAGCTTAATCAGACTTAATTAGTCTTAGCTTAATTAGAATTGATAATGCTTAATTTATTGCGTTGCCCGCACTAGGCGACGTGAGATGCCATATTATAAGGCCACTCATGATGATGATAGTTTATGTTCGCACAAAACGGACGAACGAAAACCTTAACTCCGCTGTAAAAAAATAATGAAAAGAAACAAGGGATATTATAGAGCACCACAATCAACAAGTCGTTCAGCACCAAGGCTCCATCGCGTCGTGATGGGGAAATAGAAAGGAGAGGGAAAAAACCGCCAGGCCTGCGCCGAACACGCAGCACAGTCACAGCGAAAGCTGGAAGAGCGGCCTTTCTAGAGCCTGTTGTAAACTCTCTTGGGGCAACTAATACAAGCACACTTGCAAGGCACCCACTACGCCATAAATCATAATTACTGTGAAGGAGGAAAGCACCCACTACGCCATTATTCGTCATTCTGCGGAGAAGCGTGGTACCCGCTACACATCATCTGTAGGGCATTATGTCCACTTTGTGCTGTGGCTGTTGAAGGTGAATTATAGCTGAGCCCTTTGTAGTGGGTGGGAAGCTTTAGACCACACAGTCGTTGCGCAATTCGTATCGTGTGACGCCTGGTTGTTATTTTACTCTTCTACCACGCTGCATTACACGTGTTAACGCGATTCCTTGCCCGATATGACGCCAGTATAGGGTCTTTTTGGGAAGGAGTTGCAAGCCCAGGCGTGGCTCTGTGGTAGAATACTCGACTGCCACGCAGAGGGCCCTGGTTCAAATCTCATCCGATCCTGAATATTTTTTACAGCGAAAGCTGTTATGAGATCATTTCACCGGCCGTTTTTGGCGACGCAGTTGTCCGCCGCCGCCGCCGGTGTCCGTAACCAGTATCACTCGAAATAAGATATAAACGAAATAAGAAAAAATTTCCAGGATGGAACGAGGTTCGAACCTGGGCCCTCTGCGTGGGAGCCCAGTATTCAACCTCTGAGCCATGCCGGTGCTTGAAACTGCTTTGCAAAAAGGTCCTATACAGGCTTCATGTCGGGAAGGAACCACATTAGCATATGCAATATAGCGTGGTAGAAGAGTAAAATAAGCACCAAACGGTCGCACAACGCGAATTCTGCAACCAGGCGTCACACAATGCGAATCGCGCAACGAGTAGGTTGTTGAATGCGTCCAACCCATTACAAAGGGATCTGCCATAATTCTTCGTCGTCATCAGGCACAGCATCAACAAAGTGCGCATAATGCCTTACATGCGTTTAGCAGGTACCACGGCTCTCCGTAGAATGACGAAAAATGGCACAGTGCCTGCTGCCCTACTTCTCAAAAATTACAATGATTTATAGCGTAGTGGGTTCCTCGCAAGTGCACTTGTATTGGTTGCCAAGGAAGCCCATAAGCGCATGATCCATTTCCTCGGGGTGTCAGTAAAATTACAATGATTTATAGCGTAGCGGGTTCCTCGCAAGTGCACTTGTATTGGTTGCCAAGGAAGCCCATAAGCGCATGATCCATTTCCTCGAGGTCTCAGTAAAGTTCTCTCCCCCCCCCCCCCCGTCTCTCTCCGACGACAACGTATGTTATACAGCATGACAGGAGAGGGAAATAGCGACCGGGCGTCACCCAATGCAAATTACATAACTGGTGGGCCGTTTAAAGCTTCCAACCCATTACAAAGGGCTGAGCCATAATTCTTCATCGTCATCAGTCGTCGCGTCAACAAAGTGCACATAATGCCTTACAGACGTGTAGCTGGTGCCTCGCTTTACCGCAGAATGACGAATAATGGCTTAGTAGGTGCTTCCCAACTTCACAAAAAATTGTGATTGTGATTTATGGCGTAGTGGGTACTTTTCTAGTGTACTTGTATTGTAGCCCCAAGAGAGCTTACAACGGGCTCTAGAAACGCCGCTCTTCCAGCTTTCGCTGTGACTGTGCTGCGGTTTCAGCGCAGGCCTGGCGTTTTTTTTTTTTTCTTATTTTGCGCGATAGCGGTTACGGGCACCGACAGCGGACAACTACGGCACCAAAATCTACTGGTGACCATACTGCAACTGTCAGCGACAACGGCGGTCAGCAGTGCGAGTGGGAGCAGAGGATTCAAGGGCAGAGCGGGAAAGAGTGAGTGCGTAACAAAGGGGGGATTACTTGCACGCGTAGAAAGGAGCGACTGCGTTTCGCCTTCGTAGCTTCAGTGCCATCCACGAAGGTGCCCCTGAGGTCGAAACAGCGACCGTATAATGCTGTTCTTTTTCCCTGATCGTCGATGGAAAACGAAAATACATACCGTTGCCCACAGATGCGTGACATGTGCAGCAGCAGCAGCACGCGGCGCGTTTCCTTTTTCCAAATGGTTCAAACAATGCAAGGTAGCAGCGGGTTGCAATCAGCGTCCGCAGTGTGTCGGATCGGAGGGGCTCGATGTCGTCGTGCGCAGTCAAGCAAGCAACAATAACATGCACGAGGCGGGATGCGTAACAGGTTGCAAAGACGAGGCTAGCTCGTAGAGCTTAGAAGAAAAACTCGCAGGGCTCATGCATTCGCCTAAGATGAATAGAAAGCGAAAGCCATCTTCTCCGCCTTCTTTTTCTGTTCAGTCGATTGCATTGATAAATATAGGAAGGTCAGCTCTTTTTCACACAAAGCTGATACTGATAGGCAGCCGACACAATTCTGACTTGCACGTGAAACGGCGGCTGCCTCGATGATTTGTCTTGTAGGAGTTTCTCCTGGATCAAGTCCGACGCCCTGGATGTAGGGCTCCAGCCACAAAAGCTCCAAGACCCCCTTTCCCTTAAAAAAGTTCCCCTTTCTCTCTCTCTCTTGTAAGAGTTCACTTCGACATAAAATATGGCACCTATCGAAAAATGGTTTGCACCCACAATGGCGACAGTACACACCAAGATGACCTTGAATCGCGCTATCCACATTGTAATAGTGTTGTCAGCCGATCGTTGACACATCGGCCAGTCTTACCGATATAAACTTTACCACAAGAGATCTGTTACACAACACACCGCGCACATTCTGTGAAGCGCTGTCTGCGCTTAGTATTGCATACGGATTTTCCATTGAATACGTACGAAATAATACATGTGAAAGTGTGAAGAAGAGCTGACCTTCCCAGATAGAAATGTCAGGGCATAGTGACATGAGAGGAATCTGTGCGCAGGTGTGATTTTTTTTTTTTTCAGGTGCTCAGCACAAATAGCTAGGCACGTGAAAAATAAACATTTTTGTTGAAAGTCAGCGCTGCGCTTGTCTACTGTGTGCCTCTCCGTCTTCGACGGTATCTGCGCTGTTCCCTTCAAAATGGTGAACCAACAAGCAGAAGTGCTAAAAAAAAATATGGAGCTTGGCAGGCCCCGTAATCCGTAGGACAGATAACAGTGACGGAATTGATACCGTGAGATGAGAAGTGCAGCCGAGGCCGACTGCGACTCCGGAGGCTCGGCTTCGTAGAGAATGGTGTCCAAGAACATTGCGTATATACAGTTCTAAGAACTTTACGATTCACATTTCCAAACACTCAAGCAGAACTCGGTCGGCCGAGACCCCACACTGACGTCACAAACGCGAGAGGGCGCCACTCAAAGATCACGGGGCTTATAGTCCACGGGAGATCCGCGACAAGCTGATATGAGAGCACGAAAACTATCTCGCATGCCCTGTCGACAGAGACAAAAGAACAAAGTTGGCTGAAATAATTCTGTTAAACCTATCGGGTGCCGCTGTAGCCGAAACAATAACAAGGTCGCCCGACTAGATATTGCACAACTCAGAGCCATAAAACACATGACACCTGCGTTCCATTCCATTCTGTCATAATTATTCGCTGAGCATGTGTGAGGGACAGTGTGACCATCTGATCCCTACAAAAAGCTGCAGCGATGGTACATACAATATATTAGGGCTTTGCTTATGAGTTATGAGCCTCGATCACTATTGCTCATGCAGCAACCAAACCACCAACCAACCAACCAATCGACAGACAGACAGACAGACAGACAGACAGACAGACAGACAGACAGACAGATAGATAGATAGATAGATAGATAGATAGATAGATAGATAGATAGATAGATAGATAGATAGATAGATAGATAGATAGATAGATAGATAGATAAGCAGTTTCACTTTACTGCCTAAGATAGGCGCTACATGCATGTTTACGCAACACGGGAATCCGCGAACGGTAGAAGTTTGCGGCCAAGCTAACGCTATCTAATCGATACCCCCCCCCCCCTTTGCTTTTCGCTCGCTTAACTGTAATCTTTTTTTAAGTCCAGCACTCCCGAACAGGTGATCCGGTTAAAACAGAAAACGCCGGCGAACAACCAGCGAAATTCGAAAAGGAATAGCACTAGAATCGTTACATGTTGTCCCGATAATTAGACTCGCTGCGCGCGCGTGTGCTATGGCAACCCGACGCTTGAAGAGCACAGGTTCGCATGAAAGTATGCGGAGCTGTACACACATGGATAGGTTGCACGCGAGCACCTGCTCTACTGAAAAAATATAGGCCAAAGTGACAGACTGGTACTGCAGCACCTATCAGAAGCGGAGTTTTGATTGATGGAATGTTTATTCGCCCAAACAATACCACAAAAGAGAGAACTTTAGGATCCAAGAATTAAAAACAAAAGAAGGTGACGTCGAAAGCACGGCACAACTGCCACGAATGATGATAGACATGACATTCATGAAATCGCTGTATAGGGACTTTCAGATTTTATGTCTTTGGGTAACGCAAATCAGCTTTGCATGTACGCAATATCACGAACCCTGCATCCCTTCTATAACATACAGGTTTACTCCCGGAGGTTTGCGTACACTATGATTTGCGTCACGCTACGACGCAAAATCTAAAACACACCAGTACCTCGCGAGGTAAGGTATCTATATAAATGCTCACTAGAGAGGCAGACAGGTCTTGGCCAGAACTCCGCTTAACGCGAGGCCACTGCGGCTACGTCTACACCAAGGCAGAGCGCGGAGATGCGAGCACCGCTTTCCAAATGATTTCAAATGCCTCATTACCTTTTACGTGCGTATACACATAGGGCTCACTCAATACACCTATCTTCTCCTTCACACCGGCGATTCACCTAGGCCGCACAGTCAGCCTAAAGTGCACATACAGGTATACCCATGGATGCGCATCTATTTTGCAGTCGTCATTCGCCAAAGCCATCACGTGCTTTCAAAAGCAACAGTGCAACGCAGAAAATTTGCTTGAAAACGCTGCAAGTGAATACACAAAGCGACCAATGGCAATACTAAAAGCGTGCACACTGAGCCGCAATATCTTTTAATTCTCCGTATATAACACTCGGCTACAGTTTCCCTTTTTGGATGACCTAACTCGTATTTTCATAGTTTGTTTTTGTAAGCCGACAAACGTGAGAAGACGACTTCTCGGTGCCGTCGGCTTCAAGTTTCAGAACGGAGTCAAATGTTCGTTCTGACGTAAGCCGCGAAATAGCTGTATGGCTGGCATTCGAAGGAGAAACTGACGCGATCCACAGAACTAGAAACAAACAAACACACGCACACAAAGCGAGAGACGTTGTTACACGTGGCTCCAAAAATTTACCAAATGCGCGCCTCGTGTTTCGTAACGGGTGGCAAATTATTCTCTGCAAGTTGGTAATTTCATACAGGGACGCATCAACGGGCCAGGAATGATGCACGCAGGACAGGTCGTGCGCAGGACCATCAGGGAAAAATAATGAAAAAGGTAAACAGGAAAGCGAAAGAGTAAAAGAAACGAAACTGGACAAAGAAGGAGCCGAGGAAAAATGACGAAGGAATGCCCCTGACCGTATTGTGAAGCGAAGTGCGGGTTTAACACGGCCATCGCGAACTTCCCCGGCGGGCATACAAGAGGGTGCTTTTTCTCGAATACACATCAGGGGTGCATGAAGGAGAGACCTTGACAGTGGGCAGGCCAACCACTGGTTGCGCAAAAAGACCGCGCCGACACAGAATGCGAGAATGCCTGGAGGCGACGACTGCAGACCCTGTTATTACGGCTACGACTGAGCGCAGTCGCGACGATTCCTTCGCGAGCTATCTGAGCGAGGTACAGTGTTTACTTGCTCGGAACGGCAAGACCGATCGTTTTGAGGACGTAAACAATTGGAAACTTTTTCCGACCATTCTCAGGACGTAAACACATAGAAACACTATTAAAGACAGAGGCACCGGTCTATAAAACCGAAGGTTCGTCAACACTCGGCAGCACACCGAAAAAACTACACGAACGAGCGCGCGGACAAAATCTTCAAAACGATACACATTACAAATTCTAAGGAAGTTGGTACGCGGTTATGACGGGTGTCGATTTCAAACGCCCCCGAAAATCATTATACACTTTAATTATTCGGGTTAAGCTCAAATACGGCAAGCAAGGACGTCGATACCGAATCCACGCCGCTCCGTGTGCAACGCCGATGCAACGTTTTTCTGTCTAGAAAAGGAATCACGACACGATAGAGTCGGTTGACTACTGCACTTCGTTGGGACAGCACAGATAACTAAGTGTCGCTGGTTAAACAAACAAATAACAGACGCCATGCGGGAGGACGAAGTGATAGTACGAGTAAATAAACACGGGTGGCCAAACATGACCTAACCAACGCCTCCCATTTTCCAGGAGCATTATCTTAAACGTTGATTCATTCCCAAGCGATTACTACCAGTCTTCGGAGCTGCAAGTCGGCCCGAGTATCTTCGCATGAGATACAGTAAACGAAAATTTGTCCGCTTCAACACAACGCGAACGACGCAACAAACCCGAGCTCCGAAAACAAACATCGAGCGGCGTGTTTGTGTAGTCTGGAGGCGAGGAGCAGCAATATCCTAGGGATTGCAAGCCGCGGCACATCTCTAAGCATTCCGAAGCCCGCTAATCACGATATCTCGCACGGACAACAGCCGGCTTAACGTGCAGTGACGCATAGTTAATTTGTTATCGACTTTCATAACCTACTGAACAATGAACGACGTAATTAAACGGCCGATTCGAAGGGAATAAAATGCCACTTACCGAACATCCGCCATACTGCTGATGATGTCAATGCGTCCTGTACTTCACGAAAAGTCGAGTTTCGCGGCGTAGATGTTGATGATGATCGCTTTCACGCGCAGCAAGAGAAAAAAAAAATACGAAAGAAAAGGTTAGAGACCTCAATCGTTCGCCTAAATTATACCCACCGTGATTATACCTTTAGTAAAAAACCCGCGACAGCACTTGACTGTTTTTCTTGGCGTTGTTAGCGCATCAGCCGTATAAGATCGGAGCCAAAGCCAAGTCCGTGTAAAAACAAAAGCGAAACTGGCGAAACCTAAAGCTGCTCACACAGTCGTTGCATGTGCGTGCAATAAGTGTGAAATGTGTGCACTCCAAAATGTGCTAGTCTTTCGCTGGCCTGGCATTACTTTCTGGTAAAGCTACACTTTTCCTGTGCGATGCGGGACGATTTTTGGTACTTCGTTGCACCAATTAACTAGTGTGGCAGCCACTTGTTTAAAAAAAGCGGGTGGTTAGACATTGAACGCCACACCCGCTATCGCGAAACACGTTTACATTGTTTCCTGCTTGCCAATCGTCCGTCAGAAAATTTTTCTTTTGTTATTGAGAGCTACCTGCTTAGTGTTGGAGTATGCTTAATTCTACTGTTACATTCTTTTATTTGCTTTGCATAACTTTCTTGTAAATCAACGAACCTGGAAATAGGAATACTCACACATTCTGCAGTCTTTCTCTCTATTGCGCTAAGAAAATAAAACTCACTCACCATTGACCTGCAGCCATACAAAACTGCACAAGGTGCAATTCATGTGCAAGTTGAGCATCAGCAGACAAATGTGTCACATGTACGGGCGCTTCTAAACGCAGATGTCTGGTAGTCCTCGACTGATGTCCTATATGTGGAATACATAGTTTTTGCTATAGTAATTTTTGCTACTTCACAATATGGTTCCACAACTTCAGCATTAAAAAAAGAAAGGCAAAATGCGGTATTTTTTTTTTTGACACACATGAAGGTACAGTAGATTACACTGCAACACCTAACACTAGTACAAAGGCTGCACTAAACAGCAGCAGGGGCACATTCCTCAGAGACTCTGTGGGACACACTTAATCCCTGGGTTCCGTATGTATCAGCACTCTGTCACTTATCCTAAGTGATAAAGAACTGTCTTTCCTAAGAAATTAAATTTGTGCGCATCATATGTGATGTTTTCCTTGGGCGATATAAGTAAGCGAATGTGGAATAAACATTATGTTGGAAGTTAGCGCCTGTGTTGTGTATCCCCTTCTTGTGTCCCCGTTCATTCAGCGCTTTGTTTTGTCGGCAGTTACAGACCTCTATTTTAAGATGCTTCTAACCTATGTTGTCAATGCATTATTTAACCAAATCAATGGTATAGTTAACTTGCTCTTCATTGAAACAAACTAGCAATCAAAAGTTGTTCAACCAGGGCTAGTTAGTATGGCATACTGAAGGGTAGATGACGAGTGCCCTACAACAGGCAGCGCGTCATTTACCTTTCAAACTTGCAATAATGCTTGCATAAATGTTTTAAATACTGCCCAACTGAGAGTCCTAAACTTGAACCTGAAACCCATGAAGCAATGTTTTTTGATGGACGTACAGTTCGATATTATTGGAATGGCGTATCACCTGAAATGGCCCCATTACACTTTCACTCACGTGGCTGCCATGAGCTTGTAAAGTCGACACACAAATATGTAATACGCAGCTGCATAGAAAATGTTTATTATGAAAAGATACTTATATACATATGTAAAAATCACAATGCACCAACATGTCATTACTGTCACATACACATAGGCGTACAAAAGACACTCCTTTTGTTGTTAATTTTCCAGAACAGTCTCCTCGTAGCGAGATTCCTCTCCACTAACATGTCATTTCTGTCATATACATGTAGGCGTGCTAAAGTAAAGACAAACCTTTTGTTGTTAATTTTCCAGAACACTTTCTTTGTAGTGAGATTCATCTCCACTTTGCAGCCTCATAAACTGGTCTTCCCGCAGAAAACTCAGTAGCTTCTCGAATGGCTTGTACTTTCTCAGTGTTGAACTGCTGCCAACGATGATCAACTTGTGCCTTGCCCGACTCACGGCCACAGTGAGGCGCCTCTGATCATTCAGGATTTCAGTGTCCTGAGGTAGACATAAAAAGGATAAAGACAATGTCAGTGCAAGTAAAGCACTTTTACAGGTTGACATTTCACCATTTTTATCATACCGTTATTCTTCCAAGCATCATCAACTGCAACACTCCAAATAGGTGCTGAAGATCTTCAAACGCAATAAAAAACGTTTCTTTGTTTTCAAACTTGATTTATCGCATGTAACAACAGATCGACAACATACACCCATCGATAGGGTGGGCTTCTGCAGTTGTCGAATCTGTCTATGGATATTATAGAACACAAGGCCATTAAAGTATCTTTCAACTTCAACCAAAGCTAACCAACTGATTAAAGGTTTACAGTCGACGACCGATAATTCGGACTCCATGGGGAACGTAAATAAGTCCGAATTATCGAATGTCCGAAAAAACGAATGCGTGAGAAAAAAATGCTTTTATTGACACTTCAGGGTCTCGGTGGCCGAAAAAAGTTGTCAATGCCTTGCTGCCCGCACTTTGGCTTACGTGCAACCAAGTCCGCCTGTATCTCCGCCAGTGTGGTGTGATCGCTGTACGATGACGAGTTGGTTTCGTCCGTGAAGGCAACGCGTCTGTGCGACGCAGTTAGCGGTCGCACAAAGAGGCAGCATGAATGGCGGCGCGGCGCGTTTGGGTTCTCGCCTATTAAATGCGTGCACTACGCATGCAACTGTATCAGGCCACATGCACTATCGAGCAGTTGACTGAAGATGCTTATCATAAGGCTTGTCAGCGATTGAGCCGTACTGGCGCGTTTGCCACCTGCCGCCATCACACCTCCGTGCATTTCCACTGCTTATCCTAAACACATCGCCGCACGGCGCTGTCACCCCATAACACTTCGGTATCGCGACAAAGCTGACTTTCGGGCTCTGCTACTGTCGCAAACAGGTCGATTCGCGAAAGCGCTGGTTTGAACCTACGGGATGATAGATGCGGCAGAGGTGGGGGCTTCAATTATTGCCTTTCGGACCTGCAATTTGGGCAGAAAGTTCGAAAAATTGGACGCTGAAGAGTTTTAGCGTCCGAAATTTCCGACGTTCTTGACCATTGACGTCTATGAGGCTGGTGACGGTGGCGCGAAAGTGTCCGAATTTTCTAGCATGTCCGGAAAATCGGCCGTCCGAAATTGGCAGTTGACTGTATACTGAATCATATTGAATATGCATATTCCACAGTGGCAAGAAGAGCCTCGCACACCCTTCCAATTTTTTATTGATATCACACGAGCGCCGACTGCGGGATACGGTAATTTCTAATATAGGCGAGAAGCAGCAAAATCAGCGATACAACGATCAGTGTCATACTGGCTTTCTGAACACACGATCATGAAGATAAAGTGCATATTCATCTCTAAATAAACAGCATAGCAGACGGCGCCCATGCACCTGCGTGCTCTCTGTGTTTGCGCATCATATAGGAAATATCGTTACTTCTCGCCTATATTAGGCACTACCATGTCCAGGGGTCCATGTTAGCACAATATTATTTAAAATGCAAGAGTGTACATGCATGCAGACAGTTCAGTCCTGCAAAAATGGTAGTTTTTAACCTGTTTACATAATTGATGATATGATGAGGTTCCTTTTGTTGAAATCATCAATCCTGAATTAAAAGAGCATGCACGTACCTTGCTTTCTCCCTCATACTTCTTCACGCAGGACAGCAGGACGACGCTTTTCTCTTTGCCCTGAAACTGGTCCACTGTACTGATATCCACTTGCGCTACACTAGAGACAGCTTGCTTCAAGAGCTGCACTTGGTTTCGGAACGGGGTGATCACTCCAACTTCTTCCGGAGGCAGTCCTCCCTGCCGCAAATCAAAGACAGCAAAAGGTAAAGGCTTTTGTACACATCCAGGATTGTTATTCAAGAAAAAAAAAAGGCTGCATTAAGACAAAACAAAATAAAGCGAGAAAGTAATTGTCGCCTGTTTTTTTAGTTCACAACAAGAAGAAAAAAGAACAGTGGTAAAGAGTCCCCAAATTTTGAGCAGCATGGCCAAACACATAGCAGCAGGACATGCTTCACATAAACTTCTTCCATGCGCTTATTCAGCCACCATTCTTTGATGCTCTGCCTCTCCAGTCAGTGAGAGGACTTCCAGTAGTCCCACACTAAATATAATCATTCTTTATTGTTGCAGTACTATGAGAAGCTTTGGCTTAAGTACCAATCAGTGTAGAACCCAGCACCATGCAAGTACATGAAACTATCAACTTGGAACTCAGGCTTCTCTGAACGCAGTAACACAGAGCACAGGTGGTGAAGAGCTTAAATCCACAACAGCCTGCCAATTAGTGAATGTTCCGTAGATCACACATTCTGACACAAAGGCACCGCTGAAACAGAATATGTGAATGCAGACAGCAGAACACTGATCTCGTAAGGGCTATCAAACCGTACACTTTAAAATAAACCGAGAAATATGATCTTTGTGTGTCACCCTGACCCAGTGATATAAGCTGTGGATAACCTCCCTTGCCTCAACTCCCATTTTTCACTTAGAACCGACAAAACGCTTTATTCCTCAGCCGACCCACTATCACCATCATATAGTACACAAAATATGATAGAACTTTCTTCTCCTGTGGTAGATGACACCAGACACACAATACAATATGCAAATTTTCATTTTCACACATGAAACCTTGTGTAATTATTTCACTGAGTGTGTACTGAGGTAGTGCATGTGAGAATATACTATGTATATACAGCCTCCTCACCCAGTGTATGTACTACATACATATATAGTATATATACAAGGTGAAGAGAATGTTAAAGTTCAGGGCACACTCTGAAAGTCAACAGTGGCACCCTGAAAACAAAAGGTTTAGGAATTTCTGCACCACATGATTTACATGTACCACGAAAAGCGTACCTTGAGCAAAACGCGAACTAGCTGCACTATAATGGTGACTTCGATCCCACTAGCAGTGCCCTTGCTGCTGCTGCAGTCTCCCTCTTGGCTTGGTGGCAGATCGTCGGTGCACACGAACACAACTGAGTTCTTTAGTTCTGTGGAAATGGCCTTCAAGATCCAGCAATCCGTAGGCAGAACATGACTCAATGTGGACGAAAGATTGGGCAATGACAGGCTTGCATTGGCTACATCGTCGGAACCACACTCCAGTTGGCCAGCATAGGTCAGCTTGTTACACACAGTAGTGATCTCTCTGAAATGCGAATGAGCAGTTACATGTATACTTATATACTATCACGCTAAAATGAAAAATGGGCGCAACAAAAGAAACTGGAAGTTGTTTTATTTTGCCATGAAATGCGTGAGCGTAGGTAAAAACACTGTGACATAGATTCATGCACACTTAGTTTTTGGCTAGAATTCACTTAGCACCACACGTGCCATGGCGTAAGATGTGAGCCTGAATAGCCCAAATGTGGGCTATTCAGGTTGCATGATGATTACATGTTGCAAATTTAGGTAATCAGTAAGCATATGATGTGTTAGCATAAGCACTTGCTTCCCGTTTATGTGTGGTTTTCATGTACTGAGTCAGTATAGTGAGATGGAAACATATGGATCGTGAGGAACAACTGAAGGAAGAGTTACTTTAAACGCCCTGTACTGTTTCAACAATGTGAACAATATAAACTACATATTAATTTCTTAAACTTAATCTGGGTAAGGAGAATACAATGCTAACAACCTGAACGAGGAAACTAGCAAGTGGAAAAAAAATACTATAGAACCGGCTTTATTAGTCAAACGATGCACTCTGGGATGGCAGAACCAAATTTACCTGTTCATCCTGTACTGAACGGGTAGTACAACTGTGTTCTCTGGTCTTTCCAGCCTTGCAAACAAGCTGACGTCCATGCCTTTCTTTCTGAAAAGATCACAATGCAACAATCAGTGCACGCGGACTCGGGAACATTCAGCGTTCATTCAACATGTAAGCATGATACGCTAAGCAAGGCAACAAGACTGACCTCTATGCCTACCCTTTCAAGCCGATACGCGTCGTACGAGGTTTTTAATGACACGCATGCCCAAGGCTACAAACCAAACAAAATATTCTAGATTGAATATTGTGCCTGGCAATTACATTCCTGTTACTATACCAAGAGTGAAGGCAAAAGAAAGTTTAGGAGATTATTTGAGAATGTGTGAATGGGACTAACATACCTCGCATCCTCACTTTGCACCACTGGTGGCAATTGCTGAGTGTCGCCGACAAGTACAAAGGAACGAGCCAGGAAAAGAGGTCCCAAGCAGGCAGGTTGTAAAGCCTGAGAAGCCTCGTCCACAATGCACGCATCGAAGCGCAGCCTCTTGAGTAGTCCTTGACCCGAGCCCAGACAAGTGCAGGCAACTACAAGCTGCACAAAAGAGGGAAGGAACACCCATGAGGAACATTTATTGATGGGCCAGAATGAATGAGCCACAGATTATTGTTTTTCGTGCCAACTTACTACTGTGACAATCAAATTAAATGAATTGAAGAGCAGCCGGCTGTGTAGCTATGGAGGAAGCTTGTAATCGATGGACTTCCCGAAGGTTGAGTTGAAGATGATGTAGAAAGAGCTTCAAGAGCAGAGGTCTAACAATGCGGCAGTTCTTTGAGCATGGTGTACTTGGTCAGCGTGACCAAGGTACTCATGGTGCAACACACTGAGCTGAGCAAAGCTGAACTAAAGGCACACATAGAAGTGACACTAGCACAGAGACAGAGTGCAAGGGAAGGCAGAGGAACAGTTCGTATGACGGACAGCGTAAAAAGCACCATGCTGTTACACAAGAAATGATTGCAAACAACCACGAAGGTATGGCGGTATTGGCTGTGATGACAAGCTTAGGCATGGGTCACTAGTAAAGTGGTGTCACCTTCGTAACTAGGCAGTGTAGGTGAGCTTGTAAAGGCTACTGTGCCTATGCCCACAGTAACCAGTGCTTGTACACCTTTAGTGATCACCTCAATGACATCAAAAGGAAGATTTTAAGCCTTGAATTTATTGGAGGATGTAGTTCTTGATTACCAAATTGTTGAGATTTGCTGATAGAGGTTGCTCGGTCGACAGCTCATGAATAAAACAGAAGGCCATTGGCAACTTGCGACAGATTTATCTGTTTGCGTGGCAAGAACAAATGGCAGGCTAAGTATGGCATTGCAATTCTTTTTATAGGCATTTGACAGTTCATCCAACAGAACATACAGGAGGTGGCTTAGTGTGAAAGAGATGCACCTTGTGTCTCGCAAGGCCATAGAAGCAAATTATCTAGTTGCCTGGTGTACACCAAGGATCTTCCACGTAGTCATTCTGTGGCACTAACCAACAGTGAAATGGAAGCAGTGTTCCTGTTGATGTTTGAAATGCAGCACAGGCCGCCATTGTGGACCTTGTGATGACTTGAGTATAGCTGTGGTGTGCAGCAACAAGGGGCTGATGGTGGGCAGGAATGCACTCAGCAAGTTGTTCCTTGATTGTGTGCCCCTGTCTAAGGATCAACAGAGAGATGTACTTGTGTTCGAAATCTGTCAAGGTTGAAGCTTCAGCTAGGTGGTTTGCCATATTCAAATCGGAAACAGTGCAGAATAGAAGAACGCAGGAGAGAGAGAGCGAGAAAAAAAGAGTGCTCTGTGTGTGCCTCTACTGCGTCCCCGTATTTTGTGCTGTTTCCAGTTTATGTGTGAGGATGGCCACTGGCCAGCCACCTCTTTGCAAACATACAACATAATCTGCACAATCATTGAAGTGTCACTGGTGACAATGATCAAACCAGAAAGCAGGCCTACCAGCAAGGTTGAATTACATGTTGAAAGCCATTGTTTGGATAGCTCATCATGAATTCACCAGAAAGTCACAATCTCAACAACAATGTTGCTGCTTTTCGTCAACAGAGCAAGAAATTCATCACTGTCGACTCCTGTTAAAGTATTACTGATCTCGTCACTTTCTAATATCGTTATCAACACGCATGCGGAGGTCCATGACATCTTAGATTTAGCTTATGGAGGTTTTGCTGCTCCGCTATGCCATTCATAAATCTTTCTGGCACAATGCTTTCAGACAGCAGGTTAGCCGGACAATTCCATGAAGCCATTTATTAATTTCGCCCAGTTCTTAAGGTCAGGCTTGTGATTTTAGTACCATGACTTTTCTACATTGCTCAAACACAAAATGACGTTCATTTACTTGCCTTCATTTGATTGGATATGGTTGCACATTGTTTTCTATAAGGCAACCCAATTTTCCACATCACAACCCTCTTGTCTGCTGCAAGGATGGTATCCGCTGATAAAACAGGGCACAGAGGCCAACAAGCATGGCTATACGTTTCCAGGCATAACGATCACAGACAGCCAAGTCTGGCTATGATCTTCAAGGTTTGAAGGTGTATTGACTAGCACCTCCATCAGGTGAAAGAACGGTTTGTTATTCACAGGCAGAACGGTCACAACGAAGAATATTGTCGCAGGCGTGGTCTGAGATGCAGCGAGCTGCCTGAGTGAATCCAAGCTTAGCGATGGCGATCTGAGCGTCTCCTTGTACACCAAACTTCTTTGCTACACACTGCAAATGCACATTATAGAACAGAAAGAAAAATATAAATGAATAGAAAAAGAAAAGTGCACAAAGAACTATTTAATTGAGAAATAAACAAAACACTTTTTCAGAAATAGCTGTTGTGAGCTCTTCTTTTCAGCTGAAATGGCATTGATACTGCATCAAATGAATGCTTGAATAAAGTCTTAACTACGAGCACAGCTATGTCACAAGGTTCACACAAATTAATCCACATCATAATGTCATCACAAACTTACTGCAAGATCCAATGCAGATACATAACGGCCTAATCAGTGGCATTTTTATTGTAGCGAACGCACATTGAATACACGTGGAAATTCCACCGCTTTTGCAATCATGTGTGCTTTTCCTTCATGTAAACTAGACAGTGAATTTTTTTCTTGCCTTTGTCAGCCTGTATGTTTCACTTCAGAATAGGTACGCGGCTTTAACTGAGGAAACCGACCTTAGCGTTGACGCAATGAATGATAATCTGACTAGTATCATTAAGGAGTGTGCAGTGGAAGTCGGGGGTACAGTCGTTAGACAGGACACTGGTAAGCTATCCCAAGAGACGAAAAACCTCATTAAGAAACGTCAAGCCATGAAAGCCTCAAATGCAACAGACAAAATAGAGCTGGCGGAGCTTTCGAAGTTGATCAATAGGCGTAAAGTAGCCGACATAAGAAAGTATAATATGGAGAGAATTGAGCATGCTCTAAAGAACGGAAGAATCCTCAAAGCTACGAAGACAAAACTGTGCATAGGCAAAAATCAGATGTATGCATTAAGGGACAAGGATGGCAAGGTCACAACCAATATGGATAGAATAGTTGAGGTAGCGGAAGAGTTCTACAGAGATCTGTACAGCAGCCGAGACAGTCAGGATGATAACGTAAGAAGCAGTAATATCCCAGAGGAATCTGACATCCCACCAGTATTAACAGGAGAAGTAAAGAAAGCCCTAAAGGGAATGCAAAGAGGCAAAGCCGCTGGTGAGGATCAGGTAACATCAGACCTGTTGAAAGACGGTGGAGAGATTATGTTAGAGAAACTGGCCACCCTGTATACGAAGTGTCTCGACAGGGAGGATACCAGAATCTTGTAAGAATGCCAACATCATCTTGATCCATAAGAAAGGGGACGTCAAGGACCTGAAAAATTACAGGCCCATCAGCTTACTGTCCGTTGTCTACAAGCTATTCACAAAAGTAATTGCTAACAGAATTAATACGACATTAGAGTTTAATCAACCAAGGGAACAGGCAGGATTTCGTACAGGCTTCTCAACAATAGACCATATTCCATATTCATACTATCAATCAGGTGATAGAGAAATGCGCGGAATACAACCAACCCCTATACATAGCCTTCATAGATTACGAGAAGGCATTTGATTCGGTGGAGACATCAGCAGTCATGCAAGCACTGCGGAATCAGGGCATCGACGAAGCCTATATAAACATAATGGAAGAAATCTACAGCGCATCCACAGCCACTATAGTCCTTCATAAAGAAAGCGACAGAATCCCAATAAAGAAGGGCGTACGACAGGGAGACACGATCTCTCCAATGCTATTCACCGCGTGTTTACAGGAGGTTTTCAGGGCCCTAGATTGGGAAGAATTAGGGATAAGAGTTAATGGAGAGTATCTCAGTAACCTGCGATTCGCTGATGACATTGCATTGATGAGTAACGCGGGAGACGAATTACAGCTCATGATTACTGAACTGGATACGGAAAGTAGAAGAATAGGTCTGAAAATTAATATGCATAAAACTAAAGTAATGTGGAACAATCTTGGCAGAGAACAGCGCTTCGCGATAGGTGGCGAGACGCTGGAAGTTGTAAAGGAGTACGTCTACTTAGGACAGGTAGTAACCGCGGAGCCAAACCATGAGAGTGAAATAACTAGAAGAATAAGGATGGGATGGGGCTCATTTGGCAAGCATTATCAAATCATGAATAGTAGTCTACCACTATCTCTCAAGAGGAAGGTATATAACAGCTGCATCTTACCGGTACTTACCTACGGAGCAGAAACCTGGAGACTTACAAAGAGGGTTCAACTCAAATTGAGGACGACGCAGCGAGCGATGGAAAGGAAAATGATAGGTGTAACATTAAGAGACAGGAAGAGAGCAGAGTGGGTCAGGGAACAAACGGGGGTTAAGGATATCATAGTTGAAATTAAGAAGAAGAAATGGATGTGGGCCGGCCACGTAGCACGTCGGCAGGATAACCGGTGGTCATTAAGGGTAACTGACTGGATTCCAAGAGAGGGCAAACGCGTGAGGGGAAGACAGAAAATTAGGTGGGTAGATGAGATTAAGAAGTTTGCAGGTATAACGTGGCAACAGAAAGCACAGGACCGGGTTGATTGGCGGAACATGGGAGAGGCCTTTGCCCTGCAGTGGGCGTAGACAGGCTGATGATGATGATGATGATGATGATGCTTACACAGTAAACCCTTATCATAACGAATCTGCTGGGGCAGGAAACTAAATTCATTATAAGCGGTGCCTTTTTAGGAATGGAGGAAATATAAGTGAGCCGTACTAACATATTTACATCTCAGCAGTGTTGGAGCTCATGTAATGTACACCGAAACAAAACCTTGCTCAATAGTTATGGCATTAGCGTGGCAAGATAAAGCTGATGACAATGACAGTTGCACTGTCCAATGGCTATCATCTTGCTTTGAAGTTGGTCTCCCAAGGAACTGTTGCTATGTGTAAGATAGGGGGACCTTCACAGTGACTTATTCCTCAGCAGGTTAGTAAAGAAACATCAGTAATAGTACATGCCGAGCCTCCAACTTCAGGCTTTGCATTAAGCAGAGCCCAGTGCTACTGTACTTCAGATCATGGGTGCAGGCAGGGTGGTGCAAAAGCGGCACTGCCACCGCCACACCAGTGCTCCCCCCTCCCCCACCGTGAGGCAACACGGGTTTGCACCCCTCAAGACAAAATCCTGCTGACGCCCATGCTTTGAATTGTGAATATTCTTCTAATAAAGCAATGTTGTTGTAACAAAGGTTTGCTCAAATAAAGGTCAGACATAATGAAAGTGCTCTCGTGTCATATGACAGCCTCCTGTCTCGTGTCAGATATAAGGAGTTCAACTAGGACTAAGTTCTCTGTAAACACAGGCTTGATGGCCAGCACACGAAGCTTACTTGGCTCTCGTAAAACTCCTGTAGTCCCCGAGTGGTAGTGATGGCTGCCGTCAGGTTGCTTGAGCTGAACTCTCTGACGTCCGGATGAACCTTGCTGGTTGCACCGAGTCTCACAAAGGGCACACCACGTGCCTTTAGCTTCAGCAAAACGCTGTCCACGCCGCTGTGTGTATAGCTTGTCAATAGGACCCGCTTTTTGAGAAGCACCAGGGTTTGAACCAACGCAGCAATAGTAGTGGTTTTGCCTGAAACAAGACGTGCAAAGTCGTAAGGTCAGATGGGTGGCGCAACAGTTGTCAGCTACGGAAAGGCTAACAAGTAGAACATTTTCTGCAACTTACGGTGTAGAATTTGCAGCAGCCAATGAAATTATTGACGCAAAGACGAACATTTGTAAGTGAACAGCGAAAAAACTGAGGACTTAACGGGACAAAGGTATATGTTGACTTCCAGTTGGCAGTTCAATGCAATGCAGTGCAATGCGGATCCAATGTAGTGCATTCTGATTGGTTGTGGCAAAAGCGCAGCCAGATTGTTCATTTACTTATTTGTCATAACGTCAAATGGCTCTCAAGAACAGCATGTGAATTGTCCTCAAAACTTTTTATTTGCAACTGGATAATGGAGATCTACTATGTTTTAAATAGTCGTGGTTACAATCACCTTCCTAGAAATTACGAGAAAAATCAAAACTTCGTAATAATTTAAGAGCAGACACCTGTTCCTGGCATTCCCTTGAAGAGTATGTAATCGTCGCTCGTCAGAAACTTGAGAATGGCTCGGCGCTGGAATTGGTTCAGGGGCTTGAGCACGGCATGGCACGAAACAGCTATCTCCTTGGGCAAGGTCTTGCGGTACAAAGGCACTGGATAGGTCAATGACCAGCGACCTCAGCCTGTCGGACTCGGGCTCAGCACACATGAGCCTCGCCAAGTTGGAATAGCTGATGGTGAATGAAGCTGATGAGAACATCTTGTCGACGCGGAATGTCTTTGTCTTCCACTCTTGGCAGGAGTGCATGTTCCTAGAGGGAATGAGAGAAGTGCTCAATGCGACACAAGTCCTATAACTTCAACAGACTGGTCTCGTCTACATTTAAAGGTGCTTGCTTGCGTGGAGATACCGACTGCTTTAAATTGATGGCAAGAAAGTGGCACCACAATAACAACATAGCTCACTACATCTAAGACATCCGCTGCTGATGTTTCAGATTATTGCTTACTAGATCAGTGTGGGTTATTTAGGAGATTCAGAAAATACCTCATGGAATAAACACACACACACACTGTTTTCAGCACAATCTGCACCAGAAAAAAAAAAGGAAATGTTGACATTTCTTTTCAAACGTCCTAATTGTAATTTTTAATGAGAAAGCCTCAGGTGCCTCATCAAACACACAAAGTGACTGTCGGAGTCAATGTGATTGATGCTAAACAATCATCATGTGATGATGTCACCTTATGACATCATCATGACGTTCAAGGAGAAAAAGAAGAATCGATTGAGAGAAAAGAAGAAGAAGGTGGCTTTCACCTGCTAGCCGTTTTAGGCAAAGGCATAAGAGACCATGTGACTTTTCTTTAGATACTGAAGAACGAAGTGTTAACAATGGACAAAGCATAAAAAGTTACAGCTTCGCCTCAATGGTGAAGCAATGAATGCAGTAGCAAGAAATTAAAAAGGTCACAGAAAGAACAGCAAGCAGCTAGGAACTTGCTGCACGCTGCTCAATAACGAAGAAGGATGTACGAAAAGAACGCACAGATATACACAGGACGAGCGCAAACTGTCACTGTTGTTGCTTCAACTAGCCCCTAGTACTTTGGCTTTCTAGCTAGCAATTCACTCCTTTCGCAAACACGGCCGCTGCAGCGAGCAAAGTGACCTTCGCGCGGTCTATAGCTTGAATGCAAACATTGTGGTGAGGGCACATGATTTACAAAGCTCGCCCTCAAGAGATAAGCGCGCAAGCATGCCCTGCATGTCAAAGTACAAGTCGGAGGTGCACATCCCAACTCCGGCGAAACACTAGAGTTTTATAATAGGGGACCCAAGAAATTGGCAGTCGCACATGAAGCCACGGCTTGTGTTCCCCGCTGACGTCAATTCTCGTCACTAAAATAAAGCTTCATTTGGGTCTGGTTGGTACATAATCATGGGATTCAAGTGTATATACATTGGCATATGAAAGAATAAAGCAGTTGTTAGTCAGCGCTTGTGCCGCATGTTTCTTTTCTTTGTGGGTGTCTTGTGTGCTTGCGCTGTAATTTTAGACTCAGGATTCTGGTCACGGTGTAAGATATATACTGTGATTCTGGTTCAGCCATCTCGTTTCTTTTATCCTGTGGCATAAGCCTACAAGAGCCAAAGCGTTCCCACTAGTAGACGCCACCGTGAGCCACGGGATGCTCTTCTTTTTCCCTGGCCGATCGGCCGCGACACTACAAACCCCAAAATGGAAAACTAGAGGCCGCCAATGACATGACGCAAATGCAGCGCGGGCAATGATGCAGCATGGCTTGCGTCTCGCATAATATTAATTTCGCCCCGTGTGGCATTCCGTGCGTTTCACCCAATGCCGCATTCATTTGAATTCTGCCATTAGTATACTGCAAACCGAATGGTGCATGGCGTAATTGTCTAAGGCAGCACGCTGAGGAGTGAGGGGTCGCAGGTTCGAATCCCCGGTTGCACGCATCAAAAATTTTTTCTTGAATAATATGTTTATTTGTGGCTTTTATATATATATAAATACATATACGAGACATCACGATGACGGCAAAAATCCGCTGAGAGTGTCTATATAATTGTTATCGCATTAAAAGGAATTCCAGCTTCAAAACATCAGTCTGAAATTCTTTCTCTCATCAGCACATTTATATACCTGCACTGACAATAGGGCAGTACACTTACATTAATTACGATTTGGTGATTATAAATGATGTTGCACGCTTACTTGTCCAAGTCCAGCACCACCTCATCGTTGGCTATGCTGGTCACAGAACCCGTAGCCACCGCAACGCAGGTCAAGCTCTCCTGTTCACTAACGGCAACACGATCGCCCACATGTAGGCCAAAGCACTTTGTGAAGCTTCCCAATGAAGAGCTACTACTCATGCTATGCCTGCCAAGGTGAGCCTTTCTGCAGAAAGTGTGCCGGAAGGAGGCTTGGTCACTGACGTATGAAACCTCCAGATTCTTGGCAAGTTCCACGTTACTGAAGCAAAGGCCCTTATGTTCCCTGAAACAGAACGATATAGAAGTAATGTGCGGCAGCATAAAATGATGAAGCTTTATTCACATGTACACCCTCCCAATTTTCTAACTTGAACGCGCGAGAGTCAATCGCCGAGTCGATAAGCACCGTATGACGGAGCACAGCAGCGAAATGAGTGAGAATGCGTGCAATGAACAGTCCAGTGCAGCTTTTGTCTGCCGGGCTGTTATGCGAAACAGACCCAACCCCACCTGCTTCTTTGTCTTTGCTTTTTCGTCCTGTTCTTGGCTTGCAGTGGCAGATATGTTTTTTTGCCTCAGAAAAGTGCCGAACGAACAAAAAAAGAAAAAAAAATTGTTGATACGCACATAGTTTAATCAGGGGGTGTATATCGCATCCCATCCATCTCAAGCGTGATCACTTGACCTTTTCTTTATAACTAGATGGCAGCGTTCAGAAAAGAGAAAGGGATGATGATAACGGTGCTCAAAAGAAGCAGGGGTGGTGTCCAGTTCCCAGAACAGCCTAGCAGAATACAGCTGTAAAGGACTGCTCATCGTGCGCACATGTGTATTCTCGTTCATTTCACTGTTGCGCTCTGTTACACGGCAGTTATCAACTCGGTGGTCGACGCTCGCGCATTCAGGTTAAAAAATTGGATGGCTGTACATCTACTTTCTAGATCTTGAAGACAGACAAGGCAGCAGGCACAACAAGAAGACATCGAAAGACTGCTATATGAAATGATAGTAAAGACACCCACCTTTTTGCAGCGTCTTCCACCCAGAAGCGATCTTGAAGGTCAAGCTTAGCATGCTTCATTTCCATATCCAACATGGCGCACCAATCCATGAAGTAGCGTGTGTGCTCAGCGCTCAAGTGCTTGACGCTGTCCGCAACAAACTGTGGCTCTGGCGGTCTCTCCAGCTGCGACACTGTACCTTCAGTTGAGTTTCTGAGTGTTGAAGGAAAAAGGCAAAAAATAATCTGCACATGAGCAGCAACCATCGCAACAATGTTTGCGATGCTAGCTATAAATTTCACTACTTCATCCATTGTAGATTATTCTGCTTAGTGTAAATCTAAAGAGACAGCAAAGGAGTAGAAACAGCCAAGTAAAATCTTTCTTTTCTTTACACGGAATTTTTCCGTTTCATCATGCTTACATTATGCTGATCAAAGCACTAACACACTCAAGAACAAGTTCTTTTGTAATACAATAAATCTTGTTGATGAGTTCTTGTTCATTATGTTTTCTCAGCACTTACGCTCTGAAGTGCCAGCCCCTGTTCAGACTCATGCTATTGGGGAATTCTGATCAAAAGTTACGTTTTCCTAGATGTGTTCTTTATTCATTGTCACCAAGCACATGTAACAACAGGGTTCGACTTTTGCACAACTGCAAAACAATCTAAGAAGCAAAGAAAAGGCACATGAAATTTTCCCACAAATACTGCTGCCAGACACACTTGTGGCACTTCTTTTTGACAGACTTTTATTCAATTAATGAAAGTTAATTAGGAAGTTAATAATATATAATTTTTGGGTTCTACATCCCAAGACCTCGATATGATTATAAGGTATGCCGTCGTGGAGGGCTCCGGAAATTTCGACCACCTGGAGTTCTTTAACATGCACCTAAATCCAAGTACATGGGCCTCTAGCATTTCACCTCCACTGAAATGCAGCCACCATGGACGAGATTCGATACCGCGACCTTTGGGTCAGCAGTCGAGCACCAGAGCCACTGGACTACTGCGGCGTTGCACAGTTTAAAGAGACACTAACGGGAAAAACAATTTTTTCTCATATTAGTAAATTACTCTTTCATGATACCAAAAACACCACGCTTGCTGTGAGAAGACGCTTGGTAAGTGAGAAAAGTACAAAAAGAAAATGCGGGTGGCGACGCCACCTTGAAGTTCCCACACCAGTCGCCGTGATTTCATAGATTTTGACGACGTCTACTACGGCCTACATAGTTCCTAATCAGTAAAGATGATGTACATTGTCTTCTGAGGGAGCCAAAGACAACACACAAAGTGTCAGGAAATTTTACTGAGCCAATGTAATCAAAGTACGAAAAAAAAAAAAAACGCTTTGAAATCCTGTGTGTCACGTTTGAAGATTTCGGCAGGAAATTTAAAAGTGAAACATTTGATACTGACTTTCTCATCTATTAGTAAACCTATGGTGGTGAAATTAGTGACACTAGAGTGTTTAGAGCGTAATTTATCAGTCTAACCTAATTTATTGTTTCACTATAGCGTCCCTTTTAGGAGACAAGGGCACGATCGTATACCTCCTGTAGATGGAGCAGGTTGTGGCATAGGGGCACTTTGGACAGAAGCGCTGGCTATCGATGGGTGCAGGCAGGGCACCGGTGGCATCAGCCAAGTAGGAGGCTAGCTCATTGCGCCTCTGCAGCAGGTCCCTGCGCTCAGCATGCCTGGAAGGCACTCGCTGCATGTCCACACAGTCGCGAATGTAGAGCAGGAGGCCCTCTTCCACATCTCCAGCCTGTCGTTCTGCCATCATCATCGTGTACAAGATAACCTGGACGGGAACATTTCCAGTCATTCGAGACACCCAAAGACACATTTTACCGCCAATGAAGCCAAGGGGGGCATTGTTTGTAGCTTTTAGCTGTAGTGTAGTAATTAGGAATTAAAGTTGATGGTGAATTAATTAAAGTGGACCTTTCATCTAATTTATTCCTTACACTTATGACATAATTACTACATTACCGCTAAAAACTACGAATTGTTCCCCATGCCCCCCTTGGCTTCACTGTCTGTTGGGTTGAACTAAGTTTTGTCTCACAAAGAAATGAGCCCTTAATTCGTTCCCTTTCGTTCTTCCAAAGACTGATTTTGACTTTTTCATGCCATTTGCTGTATAAACTGGTTTCTATACTACTTTGCAAATGCTGTATAAACTGGTGTATATACCGATCAACCGAGATGTGTAGGATCTGAAGGGATAACAAAATAGTTTTGATGTATCAGTGTCAATCTAGCATGCTTCACTGCAAGGCAGTTCTTTCCACGACTGGTTTGCTTCATCCCTAGACATGGCCGTGTTGCAGTGAAGTTTAAAGCAATTTCGTAGAAATACAGCAAAACGTCGCTGATGCGTTCTTGTTCTACACGATTTCCCGGTGCCAGCAATCATAATATTGTTAGCAAACGAAATTGCATGATGTTTCAGTGAATTTGGATTGTACCTTTTTCCCATTTTTCTTTATTTTTCATGAATGTATGAATGAAGTTCTTCTGTACAACCCTTGCTGCATGAGTCAACCATGTCTTGAAACACAAGCTATACTAGCTTTTATTTTCTCAATGGTATATAATTTTCTTCAGATTTGCTACCTTGTCTGACAGCATCTGCCAAAAGAATAATTACTGTGATACCTTTAGAAGAGCATCTGGAGGAATACAGTGTTCAATATATCAAACTTGCAAAAACTTCATCTACATTCTGCACTTTTGCATGCGATTCCCAAAAGGGTGTAACAGTGCAAGAGAACAGTAATACGGTATGCATAGCATCGATATGTCAGAGTTCGACTGCATACTATGCAACTATACTATGCAAACTCTATATCGTTTGCTGCCATCTGGCAGTGAACCCAGGTAATTTTTAGCTTTTCATTCTGGACACATTAAGCACAGTCACAGGTACCAAAGAAATGGTGCAAGCGCAATCTATGACAACCCGTTTCCATCACCAGAGAAACATGATGTTTCCTTGCAGCTCAGAGTCCTGCAAGCATTGCTACTTGAAGTGCCTCGGAGTGGACATGTTGCCCTACAAGTTGACTCTTAAAGGGCTCTAAACCACCCAGAGGTCAAAATTCATTGTGGTGTTGCAATTGTGCAAGAGTCTTCAACGAACATGCAGCCGCTAAAATTTTTCGAAACGATGCCATAATAGCGGAGCTACACACGTTTGATGATCCAAAAGCGGCCCCTGCTCGCTTCGCTCTTTCCTTTGCTACACTCCATTATTCGGCTTGTCCCTCCTCCTGGCCGAGTGCTCCTCCTTGCACAGCAAGGAGGAAGGGCAGCAAGCGTGTGCACCTGCGAGCAGACAAATAAGTTCTTTTTGTGGATGACATGACCAGATGTGAATGTTGACGTCACGGCCAATTCTGGGGATTACCGAAAGGCCCGGAGAGAAGAAATTGTTTCTTGGCACTTGTGGCGCACCTGTGGCTCCTTGCGCTGCCATGTTTGGCATTGTTGAATGTGATGGCATTCTGAACTCGAGTGCGCAGATTTACTTTGAAATGTTAAGAAATTATCGGAGGTGGTTTAGAGGCCCTTTAAGCCCACTGCAGGTTGAAAGATGGCTCACCTGACCCTTGTGTTCGGAAGAGAAGGTGTGTCGTCCAGTTTTGAGCTCGAGCGGCAGCACTCGCCGCTTGTTGTGAACCTTGACCTCTAGTGTTGCATCCACCTTGCCCTTGATACCGAGGCGCGGGCACCAGTAGTTATCCTCAATAGTCCCTCACTGCTGTCACTAGTAAACCCTGCTTTCCATTAGCGTGAGGCTTGGAGCTCATGTAGTCCTCTGTCCAGTGTGATATGTTGGGAAGAAGCTTCAACAGCAGTTCTTTCACCTCAGCCTCGGTAGTGTTGAGGCTGTACCTAGAAGCAAAAGAAAACGAAAGAGACACAGTTGCTGAAAGTGCTCATAGAGCTCCACTTCATTGCAAACAGAGTGTTGCACATTTGCCGCTTCGGTTACAAGTGGTGCTGGCCAACACTCCCAGGTATTACATGCGCAGAAATACTCAACAAAGTAGATGGGGAAGCGTCTTAAGTCGTAGCTCAATTAGTAGAGCATCGGACAGGTAATTTGGAGGTTGTTGGTATGGGTACCACCGACGGAGAGGGTGCTTTTCACTCTAATTCATTTTAATTTATGTCACAACTACTAAACTACAGTTAAACACATCGATTATTGTCCTCTACGATTTCCTTGGCAATTTAATTGTCTCTTGGTTTAATTTGGTTGTGTCTAACAAAAAAACAAGCCCCTCAAACAATTCCCTTTCTTTCGATGAGACTGTACTAGATTTAGCTGCAACTTCTTTGTATGAAGTGAATAAAGAGTTGGCTATGCAACTAAGATAGCTGTCGATGCAAAATGCAATTACAGGGCTTAATGAACCTTAATAAGTGGCAGCTCGCACAATACTGAAG
>NC_051179.1:24687298-24745831 GCF_013339695.2 Rhipicephalus sanguineus
AAGTCTGCATATAATGGCATCGGATTAATTTCTGGAGCTTCTCTAGCCAGCAAATTTATCGCTCTTTCTGTCTACTCTGTCCTTTTTGCTATGTTCGCGCGCAGCAAAACCCTGCCAGTATGATAATCCAAAAACGGCAGAAGTTCAGGGAAGATGGCGGCTTGAAAAGGTGAAAAATTCTTGGACACGGAGTGTCGCTGGAGTCAGCATTTCGACAAGCAGTCTTGTCTTCTTCAAGGTAAAAATTGCTGCTGAATGAAAGAATTCGACGCAGAGACCACTATTCGACACCTTTATTTTAGCCAAATGGCGCATAAGTGTTTTAAAATACAGCAAAAAATCCCCATATCTCCCGTGGAGCAAAGTCTCTCGATTTCTTTTCATCGAAGCGAGTGGGTCGGCGGCCGTAAATGACGGGAGGCGCTCAAGGATAGCTTTCGGTTTCGGTTTCTGACTGCGCGAAGCGCCACCTGCTTCCTGCAACTGGTGTCATGGAGACTTCCTGTTTAACTTTTTGAAACTCTAAGCGATTGCAACCTTTCCTTGCACTGTTGTACTTGATATTGTGGAATATATATGCGTCTGTGTACGTTATGGTTATATTAGGCACCATCCGGGATATCAAGCATCGAAATCTGATGTGCGACACTTGCGCTTTGCCACTAGAAGGTAAGCAAAACACCACTGCATGCTGCACGACGTTCCTGCTGTCTGCGTAGTGAAGCAAATATGTATCGTCTTTACGGCGACCGCTGTCCATGCATCTTGGCACGACGTAGGCGGGATCGACTCCTCCCATGTTTATCGCAGAAGAAAGTGAGCCGCGCCAATACGGACACTAGAGAACCAGACATCGTGTCGTCTTATGTGTCGGCTTTTGACGCTTTTCGTCCCATTAAAGACTGATTCCTACGTCTAGAAACTTTCTCTCGTTCTTTATGTTTATATTCTGCCCTTTTCACCGGACTTTGAAACGAGGTCGCATTCGTTCGTCAACTGACGCAACGTGCAGAATGTTGCCTTTGCCTTGTTCGCAAAAGAAGATAGTCAATACCACGCCATCGGAGGGGCCCGTGAAGGCATAAAATCCGCCAAAAAGAAATTGACATGCTTCCTGAAGTCTGAAAGGGCTAGGTTATTTTCTGCATCGCAAGAAGCCAGTCACGTGTTTGGCGCTACAGGGGACCCTCCACGGGCTGCTGCGGCTACTATTCCAGCCTTTAAATCCGTTCCACTCCTAGCGCGAGTGCGCCGATACAGCTGTGGCAGACTGTCTACGATGCTTACATTGAATGCTGCAAGCTGCGTACATTGAAATTGTTTTATTTTTACACGTACATAAAATACGATTTGTGCATGCAGAACAAACAAGGCGTTAAATAGGGCGGCATGGCTCATCTGTTTACAATTTGTTTACAACATCACCACATTGGGAACCAATCGCACTGCTTGCATGAATGGCATTCCCCGCCAAGCGAAGGTGACTGAAGACATAGGTGTAAGTGCAGTATTCATATATTACACTATTTAAAGCATACTAAGTGACATGGTTTAGACAACCTGTTACCTAAGGACCTGCCAACATTGTGCATTTGTACAGAGCTGTCTATGCTTTCAGCGTGCCTTTAACTTGAGGCATTTAAAATTATTTCCTTATCTTATTATCTACTCCATCTATCTTCTAGCTGCCCTTATCCGGGTGCTCTCATGGCCACTTCCGTAACTGGTATTGGGCATAAGGCATACCACTGGAAGAGCAGACGCCACCTTTGGTGCAATGTGCTAGGCAGGCTCATGTGGTCATAGTGGCTGCTTAGTCTGCTTTGGGAGCACCAGAGCGAGCTGAAAGCAAAACTTTAGAATGCCACCTGCGCTGTAATTCTGAGTGACTGGGGTGGTTTTCCTGCTGTTGCTGTGCGCTCGACAACACTTGAAAGAAATCACTACGTTATGTAGCCACTGTCTTTGGAGGAGTTTTGTATGGTAGGCCAGTGCTCAATGCAGGGCGTACGCTATGGAGCCTGCTGCCAGCTTTCACATGTGTCCGCAGGGTAAGAAGGTGCATGAATCTGCGAATGCAGAACTTAGAAATTGTAAACAGCTATTGGCTAGTACTTCCGCAAGGAAGATTTCTGCTTTGACGTGGGGCTGCGATGTTCGGTGAGTAGCAGGAAGCACTCACCGAGACTCGCCTGTGAACACTGCCCAGCTAATGATGCTTTTCTTCCTCAAGGTGGCCCATACGTTTCTTACCTCCATATCGCCCCCAAAATTAGGTTGATGCACTCAAGCTAATTTCAATTAAGTTGACCTGTCCCAAATCCATTTGTTTTCTACAAAGCCATATGTATTCTTGTTGGAAAAGTGCCACACCTTTTGCGTTATAGACATAATATTGGCACCGAAATTGCTGGAAAACTTGCCATAGACTTTTGCACATTAAAAGTTTCTATTGCAGTCTCTACACCTTGTTTTTACCCTGCTTTGTAGCTGCAAGCTCGTTGCTGCAGTAACTTCTCAGTTTCTGCGATTCCTAGCCCATGCATGTCTTTGTCTGCCGGCGTTGTTAGGAGAACTAGTCCAGCGAACGTTGCTATGTGATATTTGTTCACCTCCACGTTGCACAATACCACATGTTTTGCCTCGTAGACTGTTTCTGCTTCTAACAGCAGTTGCATAGTCTGCCGTCTTAAGCTTTGGCGTATGAAAGCTCTGATGCTATAGTAGGGCGGCAGCTGCCATAGCCGTGGTCGTCCACGTGGTCCTCATTCTAGGACTACAACCAAGGTTGTTGGCCGTGCGTATTGTTTCGATATTTTTTCTCGTGTCATCAGACTTGTACGCCTGATCGCTGTACGACTATGGCTACAATGACCAGATGTAGGCACTTGCTAGCGCCGCCTGGCAGGCTGAGCTCAATGCGCTCGGTGCAGGCTCAGTGTGCTTAGTGCAGTGAGCTCAGTGCAGGCCTCCTGTAGATATAATGGAAAGGGAGCAATAGGAATCATTTTAAAAAAGAAGGCTCTTGTTTGTTTTAGTGCCACCCAAAGAATGTTTTGAATTATGAAAAAGAAGCAGCTGGAAATTGCTCACAGACGAGACTGATAACTGTAGATACGACACCACCTGATTAATAATAATTATAAGAAAAAAAAAGGCTCTTCCCGACAGCACACACAAGTCACCATAGATGTCAATTTGCCTAAAGTTTAAATTATCTTTGAAAAGCCTTGACAACATCCACGCACTGACAGTTTATTGTGTATGCAGTTAAACAATATGCTGCGCACTTGCAATCGCCAACTTGATGCTTCATTCTTGTATCTGCCATTTAGTTAGTTTCAACATTAGCTTGAACAAAATGTCATATGTGGGTCATTTCTTGAGGGATTTGACAGCAGGACTCGAGAGATCTCCATAATGACTGAAATCTGGACCTTGATTCTGAAATATAGTTTTTGTTCCATGGTTATGTTTCACCGCACTGCAACGTCACATGGGGGTGCCAAAGGAAAAAGTGCCTAAAACCAGTCGTGTCTCTGTAGCTCATAAACATACTTATTAGAGTCTTTTAGCAAGTTACGGAAATATAGTACGCAAATACGGTAAGGCTGTTTGGTAGCGCTCCTCCTTTCCCGCTCGTTGTGCTTTTGCCGGTGAAGGCAACCCAACACCACAAAAGCTTTCTCAAAAGTTACTGTGCGGTTGTCACGCATCATTGTTGCCTGTCAGCCTACACATTATTAACGAGGAACCTGTCGTTTGAGGATGCACAGTTTCCTGAACTGTCACCTGAACTGGGAGCGGCTTAAGCACAACGAGCAGGAAAGGAGGAGCACTACCGTACTGCCTTACCGTATTTGTGTACCATATTTCCGTAGCTTGCTAAAAGACTGTTAAGAAAAAAAAGTGCGGGACAAAGACAGTCATTCGTGGGTATGCCGCTACGAAAGGTCCAGCCCGCGTGTTTGAGACCCCTGGTCTATATCATCCCAGGAACATGGAAAATAGACACTGGAAGTTTTATAAGACATCTTGTGTGGGTTAGACAAGAGAAAGACATACCATTTATAGTTGGTGATTTTACTGTAGCAAATGTGCTGCAGACCACCATGCTGCAGCCACACCGTGTAGATCGTGAATAAATGTTTTAATCAACAGTTGTCTAACAACAGTTGGCGTGGCAGTGTTGACTGTCCGTTTTATAACAATGTAATACAATTTACATATGTACTCCTACGGCTCAGCAAGCTAGAGTTTAGCCAGTATTTTTGTATACAATTTGTGTACACACCATTTCTGCAATGCCTGCACGACTGGTGAGGATTCAACTGACTAAAATGCTTTCTCATGATTTGTGAAGGTTATATATAGGGGTTGGTTATATTCCATGCATTTATCCATAACATCAACAGTGCTAATAAGGTGTATTGTTGAGTAGCCTGTATGAAATCCTGCTTACTCATTTGGTTGATTGGATTCTAAGGTGGTCCTAATTCTATTAGCTATTACTTTTGCAAATGCCTTGTTAGCAGTTATGAGTAAGCTGATCGGCTTCTAATTTTTCAATTTCTTGATGCCCCTTTTCATTCAAACATTTATTTTGCAAAGCATGATTACAACAAAAAGGGATATACAGAAAAGGGTCCCTCGGTTATGAGACCATACCATGACCCCCTGCACATGATTATTGGATACAAATTACAAATAGGTACACAAGTTAACTGTACCGAAAACAAAAAAAAAATACATTAATACAAGACATTGATAAACAAAGCTTATAAGTACATAAAACTGTATAGTAATGTCATACATAATTAATTAGGGCAATGTTCACATTCTTCAAAGATTTCAGTACGCTCACAGCAAAAAGGCATTGCATATACAAACTGGCCAGTTTTTCAAAAACAGTGTGCCCCCGTCTTTAAACAGATCTGCTGTTACCTGGCGTGTTATCGCAGAGCAATGCTATTACTTTTTTTAATGCTTTTCCTCACCATAGCCGTCTGGCACTGCTGAAAAATTCCTGGGCTGCATTTTTTGACCAGTGGCAGATGGCTGATGGCGGTAAAGGGCACAAGAAAACTAATAGCATCACTGTACAGCAACACCCCTGATCATAACCGGCTGCTTTTCCCCACTGCATTCCCTCTAAGGCTTTCTTTCCTTCATGTTAAAGCTGCTTTAGACACACAAAAAAAAAAAAGAAGACGCACACCACAAGAGAAGATGACTGGACGGGGCGCCACTCACAGCTGCTTTAATTCCCAGAAACCACACACACATATATACCATCAATTTGCGCCTGCGCAACAAACATCCATTTGAACATCAGGGGTAATACAATAACACACGCTCAATAAACTGTTTCTCAATCTTACATAAAACTAGTTATGTATCACTAACACACAAACTTTCTTGCTTTCTTATGTAAAAAGCTTCCATTAATTCTCTTGCTTTTGTGTCTTTGCTCCTGGCAGAATTTTCTCTAGGGGTGTGTTTTTTGTGCATGAAGCGGTTTTAAGATGAACAGATGCCAATTCTTCTAACAAGAAATTTTCGTTCCTTCACCTGCCATTGTTGGTGAGATCCGTCTGGACTACCACTATTATTACTACCATTGTTGTCCTGGCTGATCTCTGTAGAAAATCATTGCTGCTTTGACAACCTTATACATATTGGTAGTGAAACTGCCTTGCCTTTCTCTTAGTGCATACATATGGTTTTTGCCTGTGCCCAATTTTCTCTTCACTGCTTTTAGGCTTCTTCTGTTCTTTAGAGCATGTTCAATTCTCTCCATATTGAACCTTCTTATGTTGGCTACCTTACTGTTCTTTACTGTTTATCGGGTTGGAGGCTTTCATGCTTCGGTGTTTCTTCAAGTGGCAGTACACAACCTTGCGGTCCAAAATTTCTGATGGAGAGATAAATGCGCACTTGTACGATGTGAACATGTTGCTGCAAGAATTTTGCGAATAAGTGCTGTAATAAGGAAGGCTCTCTACGTGAAAGTGCTCGTTAAGCTTTGGACATTGCTATTGCAGATCGCATATATCGATGCAACGAGAATCCCAATATCTTCCTTGTTGTACATCTCTAAAATATCTTTGAACATAGCCATTTCCATCTTGAAGTGATACATCCTTTGGTCATCTTGCTGGTGTTGCTTCTGAAATGCCAATAAAAGTTACAATGTGGAAAGCTCGCTTTTGTTGTTTACTTGAAGACATCATTTAAAGTGCATATCCTGACTCACTTAAATTTGTATTGACCTAGCACATGTACTGAAACAAGTGCACAAGGTGCCCAAGAAGAAATAAGGACCCACAAGATTAGCAACATTTCAGTCTGTAATCAGAACAAGCATTCCAAGACCTTCCCCAGGGCTGTGGAATAAAACCATGTTTAGAATAACAGAGAGCTGAGCTAGTTGGTAAGTATTCATTCTAAAGGACAGGGCGGCCACTATCGCGGAATGTTTAAAGAAGTCCGTTATGCTAAGTCCGAGCATGGTTGCAGAAAGCAATGAGAAAAAAACACGTCGTAGGTATTGCTTACATTCATTGCATGTCTCACAGGCTAAAGAAAGTGGGAAGTAGATACAGCGTTAATGCTGTCTTTATGGCTGCCAATTATCTAGGTAAGATTTGTGCACTGTGCAGAGAAAGAATGAGCGAGTAATAGTAGACAAGATGCGGAATAACATTTGTTTCATAAAACATGCCAACAAATTCATTGATTGCTGTACAGGTGTGGTTTATAAGGTTCCCTTTAGCTACGGCTGCTTCTACATAGGACAGACGAGCCGCTGTGTTAACCAGAGATTATTGGAACATAAAATACTGTTAAGCGGAGGCTCACCTTCTAATCTATCTTTACAATGTCGAGAGTGTAAGTCCACGCCAAAATTCGATAAATACGCAGTTTTTTACAGGCATATGAATGAACAAACTCATCTAATAATCGAGGCATGGCATATCGATAATAGTGCGCATGCATGCGCACTATTAGCTCATGCGCATGCATGAGCTAACCGTCTATTAACTTGCATAAAGAATAAATCAACTGCCTTAACAGTTATCTTTCACGTATACCCCCAGACGTGCCGGATTGATAAGTTCGTTTATTGCAACAGCATGCGCAGATAAGTTTTCATGTCTTCTTTTTTTCCCGCCATTGTGTGCCTTTGCAGTTGATAGTTGGCGTTTGTGGTGTCTTGACTTCTTGTGTCAAAACCATGTTGTGCATCAACCTTGGTAACAGCAGCATGCTAGAACACACAGTGTATGTTAAAGTGTTCCTGAAACACTTTTCCAAGTAATCATATAATAGCTTATCAGTTTATTGCCTCATGAATCTATTGCCGCAAAATTTTTTCAAACCAGTAAAGAATGGGAATGAGCGGAGTTACAGATGACACGGCACTAAAAAGAAGTTAGCCACCTCGAGGTGCAACGACAATAATGACATCTGTGCAGGCTAGATGAGTCTTTGAATGATGTACCAGTATAGGGCACAGGCTGTGATACAACCTAAGTGGCACAGGCTGTGATACAACCTAAGTGTCACTGCTGCAGGTAGTGGTACCACTGTGATTTGCTTGTTTCAGGATAAGTTGTATACTGCTGTAAAAGTGGCCAGCTTGTTTTACTGCTTTCATGTTAGCAAGCCTGAAAACATCACTGCAGATCATTGTGTACACTTACAAAGTACCACCCAAGCAGTAAAGATTGCATAGGACTGCCAGACACTCCACTCTGATTACTGGAGTAAATTATTTCTTCTGGCAACAATCACGAAGAGGTAACCTAAGTTTGAAGACCTTTATCATATTAGTACATTTTCTAGTAACAGGTCGGTTTCGCCAAAAAAAAAAAAAGCTACTGTAAGATGCATGAATACTGCAAAGTTTCGATACTGATAAAAGTGACAAGCAAGAAAACCTCAGTCGAAGATCTATAGGATATAAAGCATGACCGCTCAAGATTGCCCTGTATACAAAGATTGTGATAACCGCCAGCCACATTTGCCCAAATGCACAGCCATCCAATAAAGTATTGCAACACTTATTTAAATATGCAGATGCCTCAGCTTAATGTGAAAATATAGCCATTTCCTGGTAAGGATACAGCTGTATATTTCATGCATGTTATAGTGCAGACACACCATGCACATTTAGAATTCTGAAATGCAGAGTGTGTATACAACCATACAATGTATTGAATTGTACTGTATGCCCCCTCACCCTATGCCTCTTACGGGGCCTGTGAGGTATTCTCAAATAAATAAATAAATAATCAGACGCCTTCTAAAGTTGAAAATCGCACATAGAAAAAAAAAGTAGTGGAAAGACAGATGTAGAATTTCAATAAATGTAATTTTTCACTTTTCTGTGTTTACTAATGTGGGCCGATTCTATGATTTCTTTTTTAATGTGGCATGAAGCTTTAAAGGATACTCTGCTCATGAAAAAGTTGTTATAAGAGGTCATGAACCACCCGTCAGGCTTGGTGAAAAAAATGTAGTCTTGGTGAGAAAACATAGTCAACGAGAGTCGGAAAGTTGGTAGATCATTAGAAACAACTGGTTGCAGTGTGAACTTGACACAAAAACAAAAGGCACGAACAAGCACCGCGTCTTCTTTTGTCCTTGTGTTGAGTTCGCCCTGCAAGCAGTTGTTTCTTTGCTCAGAAACCACATCCTGTGGAAAGCAGACACCACTATGAAAAGCTCAGCCAAGCCTTGCAGTCATGCGCAACAAGGAGAGATTAGAAGTGGAGCGTGAAGTTACCATTTTCACAGGCACCCTCTTTTCATACAGGGGGCTGTGCTCACTCTCTTCGCAGCTGTCGGCACCTGCTGTTTGACATTGAACAACACATAGCAGGCCAATATCCCACATAAATAAAGAGCGGCATTTGGTTAAGATGCGTTTCTTGCCACCAAGGTGCTGCCACACGCTGGCCCTGTGCTCTATAGTAGCCACACTCATGCACAGGAATAATGAGAACAGAGAGCAATCGTGTTTCATCATGCATGCTCAAGCTCATGACGTGAATTCTTTCCTCTATGCCATCCCTCCCTGTACCTTCAAGCAAGCTCAGAGAAGAGGGGAAGCACTAAAAGCGTGTGACAAATCCCTGTAACTCTATTCGTTCTTGACGAATTCAAGAAATTTTTGCGGCAATCGATTTGTGAGGCCCGATACTGAGGTCATTCGATGATTACTTGGAAAAGTGGTTCAGGAGCCCCTTAAAGAATGAAGTAGTGGAACATTGCAAATTGTAATCGTAACTGCCCGCTTTCTTACAACTGTGCAAGCTGCTTTACACCAGAATGATATGTGCTTTGAGCAAGTTTCTAAAGGAAGTGATATCAACCGTTGCAGTCAGTGTTCTTTGAAATCTGTTGCATCTAAAGGTAAACCATAGCGATTAAAGTGTGTATGTGAGCATGCTATTCACAGTTTTAATCACAGTTGTACGTGGGCTGTTTGAACCAGGTGGCGTGTTTGCTAGGACAAAACCAAGGGAAACGACAGCTGTAATAATAGTGCAGCTGGTCTACCAGAAATACAGCAACTGGGTGCTTGTGCCAGTCAAAATTTTGCAGGTAGTCAGATTCTAACGCAACAATATCTGGCAATGCTGAATTTACAGCACCACTCCACAGAGCTTGTAATGCAGAGAAGTGGCCATTTCCAGCTTAATTTTCTGCTTTGCCTTGGCTGATGCAGCAAATTATTTTAGCATTCTACGCAAACCAGACAAATGGGACATTTGTCAGCAGCGCCCAAGGTCACAGGGAATACCTAAACTTTGCACAAAGTTCCAATGTGCACTGTCCTATGTGTTGTCTTGCCTATACAAATTGATGGTAGGACTGCATTACACCAAACGTGCTGCAATTGTTATGCCTGTGCCCCGTGCTGCGAAGAAGCACAGGGCTGTGAAGAAGCACACTTGCAGCGAAGTGAGGTACCTAATAAAAATGGTACAATTAGCGCTAGACAGTTGCACTGAGAACCATGTAATGTACTGGACAGATGGTAGCGTCGACCATCTACACGTGAAGTGTATCATGACATATCAAATGGCAGAGAACGATACGGACATGTAGTACAAAACAGTAACTCTATTACATTGAAGCCTCCCTCCAGCAAAATAGCTGGATCGATCAGAAGCTGCAGTAACAAACAGTAACATAATTGCACCAAATCAAGTTTCGGGACTGAGGCCGTAGCGTCACGTAAATAATGAATTGTTGAATGCAGTTCCACCTCGACTACAACCGAGCTCGAGCTAAGCACTTGTACTGTGTGACGGGCCGATGCTCACACAGGGTGCAAATTCACAAAGGTAGAGTTCGAAGGCGAACGGCACACAAACACAGCACACCAGGCAGAAGGCCTGGCCCGTTTAACTCATTTGCTCGAAAACACCGCAGGACAGCGAATGCAAAAACTTACCTTGGCGTGGGTTGACACCGGCGTGAAGCGCGCATGGCCTATGGCTGCCGATCAAGCTAGGGACAAGTCGAGCTAGGGGCGTTCTTCTCCTCAGTACCTAGGCCAGTGGCCGTCTTCAGGGAGAAAAAGTGCCTAAAACGGGCGTTTCAGGCTCTACCGAATGGCGGCGCTGCGGTCGCTCCCTGTAGCGGCCACGAAAACAAATGTTGCCCCACACAGAAACGGCTGCTGCGCCGCACGGATGTGACGTCATGCACTTTTCCGGTTCGGCGCTTCGTTTGAATAATAGTATATAGTCGGGAGTGTCTAGCGTTACGTCTAGACGTAACAATAGAAGCTGTGAAAGTTACGTCCAGACGTAAAAATGAAAAATGTTAAAGTTACGTCCAGCGTGACTACAATACAAAACCGGCTTGTTAAACCCTCCGAACTGATCGGCAGCTGTGGCGTAGTTAGCTAGCGCAGCACATAAAGGACGGGTAAGGTCGCTGGTTCGAGCCCCTTCGCAGTTTGTTTTATTTACTTTTTTTTTGGTCGCGCTACTATTGTTTTTACATTTGCGCCTCCTCATCGGCCTCCCGTCAGCTTGACTTGCTGCTGGTGGTCCTGTCCACAGGCCCTTTGATGATGACCCTCGCAGAATTGGCTATATTTATTATGATAAAGTGTTTTGCGAATTAATGTTCTTAATCGGCGAGACGCAGGAGGACACGAAGAGTTCAAATGCAGCTGGCTGCATCAGTTTCTCCGGCACACGTGTCAGGAATGTTGATTTCCACGGTTTATCAAAGTTTTGATGACAAAAAGGCGGACTGCAACGTAGCCACGCCGAATATGCAACAGGAAACTTTTTTTATGTCGCTCAACATACCGTCACCACCTGACGAGGTAACCGGCAGGCCGCTTCAAAATACTGACGTGCCAAAGTAATGCTATAGGCGATTAGCACTTGATAAACGATACCCAAGGGCAAGTGCCAACTGCATTAGCCCATCTACCTACAAAACAGCTTCTCTGCCTTGCTGAATAACACGCACGGCCTGTGACAGCACGGGAGCATTTCCGTAGCAACGGATGAGAACGGCCGTACGTTTTCTCACTTAGCAAAACAGCCTGCAATGCAGTAGCTTTGGCCTTCGGAGATCACAGGCTTCGTAAGTACACTTCGCAGACGCAGTGGGGTTTCATGCATGTGCGTCCGGACATTCACACGCGAACTATGCAAAAGCATTTATTTCATCGTCGACCTTGCCCTTCGCGACAAGCAAAACTCGGCGGCAAGGACACTTTCACCTTCCACAACAACACGCTTGGCATTGCAATCTAGAAAATGCAGTACGTCCAACAACAATAATACACACTTCACACTGAGAAACTTTATGGTGCACACACTCGGATGAAGCTACGGCGCGGTGGACGGCCGAGCTAGCTCCAACCTCCAGGATCAACTGGGCTTCCAGCAATCCCTTCAGGCAACGACGACACAGGGTCTTCGGTCCTCCTTGGGGGCGGCCTAGGCCCAGGCCACGAATTTGCCGGAGTTTTCAATAAGGTTGTTACCACCACCACACATCGCAGCTACCATCTCTTCTTCTTCTTCTTAAGTGGTTCAGAGGAAAGGAAAAAGGCACCTAATTTCTTCAGCCCAATAGGGAGCACGGCGCAGTGCCCATCTCTGCCACTACCTTTCGCAGCCGCAGCGCCCATGGCGCCCCCTGTATTTAAAATGCTTGTGATATGTGCTTAATTAACAAATATAGGCTAACTGACTCCTGAAACACCTGTTTAGTAATATTTTTGTAAATTTAACGTACTATACAATAATAGTTTATACATTCAAATAGCTTTAAGTAATAATTTTTAAAGTGACGTCACTTCCGTGCGGCGCAGGAGCCACTTCTGTGTGGGGCTGGCTGCTGCGCCGCGCGGCGCAGGAGACGCTGCCTTATTATTATCATCACTGTGACGCTCTGTCCGAAACTACAGTTGCGCATGCGTCAGCGCTCATGGGCAGCGTAGTTTCTCACAATCATTGTGATTATTGTGAGAAACTCTATGGTTGGAAGTCAGTGTCAAAAAGCAGCGCCTCCTCTATTTTCATTAAAAAGTAGAGAAGGAGCTTTTGGTGGCCTCCGCAATCGGCTTTAACGCGCCATCTCGGAGGCCACGGCGCTACAAAAAAAAAAAAAATTAAAATTTTCGGGAGCGGCGGTAGCGGCGGGTCATACGAAAAGCAGACGAACAAGCACAATCTTTTTTTGTGACAAGTTGTGCTGCCATGGGTGCACAAGTTGCTTCACTGGCTAGCAGAGCGCGAGTTTATTTCGGCTTTCGCCCGAGAAGCTGTATCTGGAGAAGAGCCGTACTAGCCGAGCAACCGAGCGCGTACTCCAGATTTTGCGGGGCTCGTTTTGTTGCAGGCTTACGCCGCATATTCCGACAGGACTTCACTTCACCGCAGGTTCTCCGTCGAACTTCAGTGAGCACCCGGTCTATGTGCCCAGCGTGTGCACCGACACGGTCTCGTGGCGCGTCGGCATTGCAGAGGCATGGCCGTTGGATGAAAAGACGGCAGCGTTCCGTTTGGTGTTGCACATAGAGTTTCCTACAATAGGAAACTCTATGGTGTTGCAGTGGCGGTATTTTGTAAGCATTCCTAAAACGGACGGAGGCGGTTCGTCCGTTTGAGTCGCACGCGATTGGTCAATTGGTCAACGTGTACTTTCCACACCCTCTTTTATTTACACGTCGCCTGGGAAAAAAGGGATTGCCAGAGCGGCGCCCCATGGCATTCGTACAGTGCAATACTGAACCGAAACCGAAACACAACAATGAGCTCGTGTAGAGGGCACGGAGGAAGGCAAGTTTCAGCGCAATCGCATTTTCAGCGCAGCTTAAGAAACTAGGGTCTCTAAAATTACGTATCTATGTATTTTATATTAAAGGAACACACCACCTAATACTTGTTGCGCCTCAGATATGCGTAATGTTTGCTTTTTGATCAACAATGTAAACAAGCATGAACCTAGTCAGCCGTTCAAGATGGCTGGCCCTTGGGCAAGTTAAAGGTAGCATATACAGTAACTCTAGGGCAAGTGGTTCGACTTTGGCCGGGTGGCTGAATCGAGTGACGTGCCGACAAACAGAAAGACAGACAGAAAGACAGACCAAAATTTCTGCGTTTAAGTTCCCCAAGAAAGACTATCGTCTTTAAAAAACACAATTATAAGAGTCGAAAAAAGAAGTATGAGCTGCCACTAAACACGTAGCACTCCGCGCCGCCACGAGATTTGGAGATCAGTGTGGCCAGACTGCCGCCATATCTGGCGGCTATATCTGCCCCTACAGTTCCAGCTTTCCCGTAAGGTTCCTGTGCGCTGTGCATTTCGCAACTGCCTGTGTTGACATTGGCTGTTCTAATTAGGCGGAGTATATTGTGTTGGCAGTCGCTACAGCCAATCAGGCGAGAATGCTGGCAATTTACTGTTCTCAGATATTGTGCCGGCAGCAGGTGCTGAAGTTACGTCCAGCATGTTTCCCCATCGGCTCTCACTGTTTTGCTAGAGTCCGTGGCGTGCCCGTGTCACTGGGGCGCCAGTAGCCCACGTGCCGCTTCGCGCTTCTCACTATTTTGCCAGCATCCATGGCGTGCCTGTGTCACTGGTGCGCCAGTAACCCACGTGCCGCTTTGCGCTTCTCAGTATTTTGCCAGCGTCCGTGGCGTGCCCGTGTCACTCAGTAACCCACGTGCCACTTCGCGCTTCTCAGTATTTTGCCAGCGTCCATGGCGTGCCCGTGTCACTGGGGCGCCAGTAACCCACGTGCAGCTTCACGCTTCTCAGTATTTTGCCAGCGTCCGTGGCGTGCCCGTGTCACTCAGTAACCCACGTGCCACTTCGCGCTTCTCGGTATTTTGCCAGCGTCTGTGGCGTGCCCGTGTCACTGGGGCGCCAGTAACCCACGTGCCGCTTCGCGCTTCTCAGTATTTTGCCAGCGTCCGTGGCGTGCCCGTGTCACTCAGTAAAATCTAGCAAAAATGCCAATAGAATTTTCTATTGGTCTTATAGAAAAATCTTATTTGTTGTATAAGTGCTCTATTGGAGCTTTATAGGACTTATTAGAATTCTATTGTCACCACTAGAGACCAATTGACAACATCTATTTGTCACCGATAGGACCAATAAATTTTTTGTTGGTGCCTATAGCTGGCAGCTATTTGTCACTTATAGAACCAATTGACACGTATTGGCACCAATGGGGTTTAATAGGAGACATCTATTTGTCACCAATGGAACCAATAGGTACACGTTAGTACCAATAGGTGGCAGCTATTTGTCACTTATAGAACCAGTAGGCATCAATAGGCTTTAATAGGCGACGTCTATTTGTCACCTATAGAACCAATAAATAGCAGCTATTTGTCATTTATAGAAGTAGCAGGTGTGAATTGCCACCAAAGTCACAGGGTTATGCATGGTATTAAAAGGCCGCCTATATGTATTTAATTCACTTACAGGGTCATGCAGTAGCGAATTCAGCCAAAAGGCAGTTTTTGATTTGTTCAGTATTTGATCAAAGTGGCAGCTGTTTTACATAACAGTGTTCCAAAATATCGCAGCCATATTTTTCATAAATCTCACCAAAATAATTACACAGACGCCGTAGCCAGGGGGGGGGCACCCCCCCCCTCCCGAAATCTTTATGATACATGGTGTTCTACCGAAAATAAATATTGAAAATAGGCGTTTTTCTCAAATAGTCAAGGCTTTCAGCAAGTGCCCCCCTTCCCCCCCCCCCCCCCGAAAAAATTCCTGGCCACGGGCCTGCACAGACGCCTGTATATTTGTGCAATTTCATTCTGTACTCAAGGTTATGGCTATGCATTATATTTGTGGGATAAACCCGCAAAAAGACAGGTTTACAGAAAGAGAAAGTTATCATAGTTGAAAAGGGAACGCCACAGTAGGTAATGTTTTAACTGGGTACTTAATGTTCTTGTAAAGGCAGCAATTTGTACTCTGCTATCCTTGCATGGTGCAAACGGGGTGGGAAAATAAGCTGCTAATAAAATAAGCGAAGTCAGCATGTAAGGTAGAAGTCGTCACTTCCTGCTTGAATGTGTGCACATAATGTATACATCGTTCTTTTCAGTCGGTGGGCTATTGCGATTCTTCGACAGCACGCTATGGAAACAAGCGCGAACAGTACGGCATCTACCAGCTCCGCTGGTCGCATTACTTTTCGAAACAGTTGTAGCCTGGCTGGTAATAAGACAAGTTATCCATGATACATTCACGAGACTAGCGTCTTTTTATTGTCGCCAAGCTAAGAGCGCGGAGAAGACAAATGCGAACAGCGCTGTTCGCGTTTTTTTCGTCGCCTTTGTAAGTAGTAGGTGGTAGGTTGCAAGTGCAAGCTCGCTCGAGCGCTTGCACTTCTTACAACGGTGAACATCGCGTTCGCTGCCGCAGGTTACTGTACCTGCGGGGTCACCCTTAATGCACATCAAATAAAAACGAGAAAAATCTGAAGTTCGGAACATGCGGAAACACGATAACGATAGCAAAATCGCAAAATCACGAGCAACCAACCAAAGTGATACAGGCTTGCCAAAAGAGCTCATTGAAGATAATAGCTGTCGCGTGAGGGCGCTGTATGTCTTCTATTTTATTTTTATTTTTGCAGCTGAAATTTCGGTTCGCTACGCTTTCCATAACCTTCCTTCCAATGTGTCAGCAGCTGAATATTTTCGAGGGGTTGGAAATAGAGCAAAATATTGCAATACAGTAGCAAAAAATAAAATCTTGTTTTTGTGGTATGGCCACGGCACGAGCGCCAGCCAGCAAGCGAGCCGACTACAGCCAGCCACAGCCGCAGCGGATGTTTTCGGTCGAGTCACGAGTGTGTGGTCAGGTGTGGTGCGGCATGTTCGTGGTCGAAGTCAGGCTTAGAAATGATGTATGCTTGTGTCTATTGAAGGTTGCACGAAAACGCACGTGTGTAATCGCGACGACAATGCAAGGTCGGCCATGAGCGTCAAAAAAGTTAAACGTTTCAGCGCTAAAAGCGTCTCGGACTTGCAACAGCAGTAAGTGGTACCGTGTATGCTGACAGGATGCTGCTCGCAAAGGTGGTTGCTTCGGTGCGCATACCCACGGCCGGACTCGACTCTCTCCTCCGCTCGAGAGAGTCGAGTCCGGCCGTGGCATACCCTGCCGATGTTAGGTAAGTGAACTGTTTTTTATATATTTGCTAGTCAGTAAAAGTTGCTCTTGCTGTGCTACTAATTCGCGCATCTGCCAGCGTGCCCACCGGACAGCGAGGATAAGAGCGATAAATCAGTGTTCACTTACGATTCTTAATTTTTGCAGATGTATTGAAATAATACCTCTAGCCACGTAAAATGATTTTGTCGCTGCATGTGCCTAGCTCTCACAGCCCTAGCATTGTAACTGGTATGGAATAAGTCTGAGAACTTGGCGTAGTTTTTTAAAAAAAGTTAGCCCCTTCGTTTGTTCTAGTTTTTCTGCTCCACAGTACAATAGTTTTGAACATCGTGTGGGCTGTTCGCATATACAGACGCTGGCATAGACGCACGTTATCGACTCGCGCATTGTTTTCGCGATAATCTAAAGAGACTAAAATACGTAATCATGCCTTCGTTCACCCTCAATAATACACTTATGGGAGAGGGAAGAAGTTTATTGGCAATAAAAATCCTGTGTGGCTGTCCCATCATCAATTACTAGTCATGCTCACTGAACCCCATTCTATGAAACACATGGTTGCAGTAGAGAGGCACTATATTTAATGAAGATTTCTGTGGGAAGTCCCGAAGTTCACACGCTGCGATCGGTTTGGTGCTAGGGCTGTTTGGCCTTTCCCACAAGTGTCCAAAGTCCACACACGTGACTGCGGTTATGCTTCTGGGACACAAGCATAATCTAATCTGCTGTACGAATTTGACAAAAGATCCGTCCCTGTCATGTTAAGCTGTTACCTACATCCAGCTCACCGGAATTCCCCTTATGCCGATTCTAGTGTGTTGTATCTGCATATATTTTTTTATTCTAATGCTTGTTTTCTTTCAGTAGCACATCTAAATATTTTCCTTCTTACTTCCTGGTATTTTATGTTTGTTTCTTTTTTTCAGGCACTACCTAGAGAAGCGGTGCTGTGGCATATATTCGACAAGGAAGCACAGCATGCCTGGAAAGCTTGTTGCAGGGTAGATCGCCGATTTGATGAAGTTATCCTGTAATAATGATAAATATAGCACATGCATCCGTTCAAATAGAATTTGTTCATTTTATACAGGCGCTGCTATGTTGCAGTCCTCAAATGGCCATTATTTGATATGCCAAAATTACGAGTTCCCGGCAGAGAAGTAGGCCAGTAGATTTCCAATACACAAATACAGTACTAATAGGCAAATAGAATGCCAATAGACAAATATACTACGAGTACGCCAATAGACAAACACAATAGACAAATAGAGTGCCAATAGACAATACACTAGAGGTGTGCGAATACCAAATTTTTCGAATACGAATCGAATACGAATATCCACCTTCGAATATCGAATCGAATATCGAATATCAAAGGAAAAATGCCTCCACAGTAACAATATTTTATTTAACATGTAGCTATATTTGAAAAAAAAAAAAAAACATCAACACTCTGACTGGCAACATAACATACGCTGCTATCTCCAGAACACAATGTCCAGGCTAGCACAATGCACATCACAACACAAGCAAATATCACGGCACAATGAAAGTAATGACTAGATGTTATCATGAAGAAATACGAGTTGCTCCACATGATCAGGCAGCAGGCGCTCCCTTCTAACAGAGACAACCCCCCCCCCCCCTGCCACTGAAAAGGCACGCTCGCTTGGAACAGAAGTGGCTGGTATAGGGAGTTACATGGGGCAAAGCATTGCCAGACTGGGGTCTGAAGGTGCCTACAGTACGTCACCAGTCACGAGGGTCACTGTCTTCAGAAGTGGTCCCGCATAGTGAACGAGTGGTAGTGCGGCACGTCACGGCCGCATAATATTGAAAATGCACGGTTACATGATCGCCAACAGCCCTGCACGTTGGAGATGCACCAGCAATAAATCATACGTGTTGGGGTGCTCGTCGCACGCAGATGTTTATCGCTCCTCTCGGCAACGTTTTTAGCTATACGAACGCAGCAGAAATGTGGAAGACGAGTTATTTTATGCATGATAATCGAGTCGCATATTCGAATTTTTCGAATATTCGAAGTTATCGAATATTCGAAACTTTTCGAATATACGTTTTTCGAATCGAATACGAATATTTCGAATGTAATATTCGACGAATATTCGAAACTTTCGAATATTCGCACACCCCTACAATACACCAATAACCAAATAGAGGTCGAATAGACCAGCACGCCACCTATAGACCCATATGATACCAATAGACCAATATGTTCAATAATCCGATAGGCTATTGGTTTTTCTCACGTGCCACTTCGCGCTTCTCGGTATTTTGCCAGCGTCCGTGGCGTGCCCGTGTCACTCAGTAACCCACGTGCCGCTTCGCGCTTCTCAGTATTTTGCCAGCGTCCGTGGTGTGCCCATGTCACTGGGGCGCCAGTAACCCACGTGCCACTTCGCGCTTCTCAGTATTTTGCCAGCGTCCGTGGTGTGCCCATGTCACTGGGGCGCCAGTAACCCACGTGCCACTTCGCGCTTCTCAGTATTTTGCCAGCGTCCATGGCGTGCCCGTGTCACTGGGGCGCCAGTAACCCACGTGCAGCTTCACGCTTCTCAGTATTTTGCCAGCGTCCGTGGCGTGCCCGTGTCACTCAGTAACCCACGTGCCACTTCGCGCTTCTCGGTATTTTGTCAGCGTCTGTGGCGTGCCCGTGTCACTGGGGCGCCAGTAACCCACGTGCCGCTTCGCGCTTCTCAGTATTATTGCGATAGCAATTATATGGACAGTCTCGGCTGATTTTTGCCGTCCCCGTCGCCGCCGTCATGCACCGTATATATATATAAAAACCACAAAAAAAATAATTCAGAAAAACTTTCCGACGCGCGGAGTCGAACGGGCGACCTCTCGCTTCGCAGCGCGTGGCGTTAGACGGTTAGGCCAACCAGCCTGCTAATGGCAAGCTATTTATACTAGAGCTGTGCGAATAGCAAAATGTTGGGTGCGAAGCAAATTCGAATATTGAAGCGTGAGTGCGAATCGAATATTTTTCGAATATTTCTAGAATATTTTTCGAATACTTCGAAGCGAAATTGCAAAAAAAAAGTTGGAGAGGATTCCTAAGCATATTCTTATGAGATAGCAACATGAAAGTGTTTCTTTTCGCTAGGTTGATGAAGTACTGGCGTGTTGGTGTTTCCTAGTTGTCTTATCAAGAATGAGGCAATGTAGAGGCCGAATTCTTTTTATGTAAATGATTTGGTTCAACCAAGATGTTGCCGACAACACTATACACATGATAGGCAAGGGTGCCATTTCCTCAGCCTCTCCTCCTCCTTCAACTTCTGTGGAAGCCCAACTTATGTGGCGGACAAGGGTGTGCTCCCTTCAAGTCCGGACTTCCAAATCTGCCTCGTAGACGTCGATATTAAGAACATCTGAAATTTTGGATGCTAAAAAGCTTCGGCGTCCGATTTTTCCGACTTCCTGCCCAAATTTCATGCCCAAAACAGCATTAATTCAGCCCCCAACTCTGCCACATCTTTCCATGTTGGAACCAGCGTTTTCTTGAGTTAGCGGAGCTTGAAAGGCAGCTTTGCCGCAACACCGGGGTGTAATGAGGTGAAGAATGTTGAAAATCTAGGGACCACTTACAAACCGCATCTCTTGGCAAAGTTCGACCGTACCGGAGCTTGAAAGGCAGCTTTGCCGCAATACTGGCCGGGGTGTGATGAGGTGAAGCATATTCTGTGTCTTGGCAAAGTTCGACCGTAACGGAGCGTGAAAGGCAGCTTTGCCGCAATACGAGAGTGTAATGAGGTGAAGCATATTGAAAATCTGAAGGGGTCACCTTAATCGGACGTTGACTGTATTTGTTTTGGGGAAGTTCGAATAGTAAAATTCCAGTGCGAATCGAATAGCAAACACTATTAAAAAAATATTCAAAATTTCGAATATTCGCACACCCCTAATTTATATACACCATTTACTTCAGCATGCTTTCTTAGTCACCACATAGATGGCGCGATGTGCGCGCGTGGCGTAAAGCCCCTTGATCTAGAAAGTAGCGACACTCTCCTCCGCGCGCGCGTTTTCCTCCTCAATTCTCCTCGGATTTCTCCCCTCCCCTGGCCGGCGCGCTGCGCACGGCACGCTGAACCTTCCACTGGCTCGCCGCAGCCGCATTAAATCACTGCGCGCGCTTGTTTAATCGGCCACTTGAAGCGTCAAATGAGAACCTGTTTCTTTAGCAATGGTCATGACGAAAGTGGGCTTCCGATAGAACAAAGTGACAATTATATTTTTAAAGACGCTTCGGTATATACAAATAAGCGCTTCGAAAAAAATGAGTATATCAACTGGCGGCTGAGCGGTTTACCTTCCCGTCGCCGCCTGGGCTGTCCTTAACACGGTGTATTAACGCATATAATGTAACCAGCATAAAGTATAGGCGAGAATTTTTTTCATAATTGTGGTCTTGATGAGCTAAAAGAAGGCAAGAAGGAATGTGGTGGTTTACTTAAATTGGGCCAAATGAGTGAGCCCGAAGCCTTTTTGTGTCAATGCCGCTGTCAGGCACGCACGCACGCACACGATGCATGCACGCAGGCACACACACACGCCTATATACACGTGATAAAGGCACGCACATACGTACACACACGGACATGCATACACACGCGATACAGGCACGCACACACATAGATACACACGATCATACGCACGGGATACAGGCAGGCACGCTCATACACATGCAATATAGATACGCACATACATACACACGCGCGTACACACGTGTTATAGACACACGTGCGTGGACATGCGAACAGACACGCACGCACTTACATACACATGCGCATACACACGTGATATAGACACGCACGCACATACATATATATACACGCGCATATAGAATCGATACAGACACGCACATACATACATACACGCGCGATACAGACACGCACGCACATACATACATACACACGCGATATAGACGCGCACGCACATACATACACACGTGATACAGACACGCACGCACATACATACACACGCGATACAGACACGCACGCTCATACATACATACACACGCGATACAGACACGCACGCACATACACACACACGCGATACAGGCACGCACGCTCATACCTACATACACACGCGATACAGGCACGCACGCTCTTACCTACATACACACGCGATAACTACACGCACGCTCATACATACATACACACGCGATACAGACACGCACGCACATACATACATACACACGCGATATAGACGCGCACGCACATACATACACACGTGATACAGACACGCACGCACATACATACACACGCGATACAGACACGCACGCTCATACATACATACACACGCGATACAGACACGCACGCACATACACACACACGCGATACAGGCACGCACGCTCATACCTACATACACACGCGATACAGGCACGCACGCTCTTACCTACATACACACGCGATAACTACACGCACGCTCATACATACATACACACGCGATACAGACACGCACGCACATACATGCATACACAAGCGATACAGACACGCACGCAGATATACACACGCGATACAGACACGCACGCTCATACATACACACGCGATACAGACACGCACGCTCATACATACATACACACGCGATACAGACACGCGCGCACATACATACATACACACGCGATACAGACACGCACGCACATACATACACACGCAATGCAGACACGCACGCGCATACATACACACGCTATGCAGACACGCACGCACACACATACACACGCGATGCAGACACGCACGCGCATAAATACACACGCGATACTGAGACGCAGGCACATACATACACACGCGATACAGACACACACGCACATACACAGCGATACAGAAACGCACGCGCATGCACAAGTGATACAGAGTATACAGACACGCACGCGCAGGCGCACGCATACACATACGTGCGTACACGCACAAACACCGCGAATACACAAACGCACGCACATGCACTCACACGTTAACACGTGCGCACACGCACATACAAACGCAGGCGCACATATGCGCACATACAAACACGCATACACCTGCACACACCCGTACACACACGCCTGGAGGGTTGACGCCTGGAGGGTTCATGGCGGGCGTGAGCAGCTGAAAGCGCGCGAAGTTTGCTTGCGCTCGCTTCTCGTGACGTCAGGGTCACCTGACTGGGAGCTATCGCGCGTCGCAGCCATTCAGCGTTGCGGATGCGCCGGCTCCGCGAAAGAGTGGGTGAAAAAAGAGGAGGTTGACGGCGCGGCGAGGATGAGCCGGCGTGGATAAAGGAGCGTCGCTACTTTCCAACATCAAGGGGCTTTAGCGTGGCGCGCTGCGAACGCCGTTGCTCTTCGCCCTACAGGGCGTGGTCGCCTTCGTGCGCTTATCTCGAGGAAAGCAGGGGCAACCGGTGGGGCGGAGCGGGGGGAGGTCACTTCAGCGGCCGCGTTTGCGAAAGGAGCGCGCTGTTCAAACAGAAATAAGTAACAACTGTGACAATTAGTTCGCGCTCGTCCTGTGTGCGTTCTTTTCGTGCGTCCTTGGGGCTCGAGCGACGCTCTGACAATTTCGAGCTGCTTTCCGTTCTTCGCGTTACATTCCAATTTATTGCTATTGCATTCATTGCTTCGCCGTTGCGGCGAAACTGTGACTTTCTTACCAGCGTCCATGGCGTGCCCGTGTCACTGGGGTACCAGTAACCCACGTGCCGCTTCACGCTTCTCAGTATTTTGCAAGCGTCCGCGGTGTGCCTGTGTCACTGGGCCACTGGGGCGCCAGTAATTCTCACGTGCTGCAGTATTTTGCCAGCGTCCGTGGCGTGCCCGTGTCACTGGGGCGCCAGTTACCCACGTGCCACCTCGTGGTTCTCAGTATTTTGCCAGCGTCCGTGGTGTGCCCCAGTGGCGTAAATCCAGAAAAATCACGAGGAAGGACGCAGATCGTGCAATGGCGGCCATTTTGTTTTTATAGAAATGTATTATTTTAATTATATAAAAACTAAAATCATACTTTCAAATGAAAATTAAAAAGAAAGGAGCATGAGCAGCCGATAGTATAAGCATACGTAGTAGGGATGGGCGAATATTCGGGCGTTTCGAATATTCGAACGAATATTAAAGCATTAAAATTCGCTTAGATAAGAATTTAGATTATTCGAAATTTCGATCGAAATGAACGAATATATGCATATATTTGACCGCACATAACCTCCTGTACAGGTGATTGCACTGCAGTGTTCAGTTGCAGTGCCGTGAAACCACCTATTTATGAGAAATCTGCACTGCCGCGAAGCCACAGTTCAAGGTTAAATGTACATATTTTTTAAGTTTAAAAGCGTGTTATATGGGCTTATATGCGCTAAGTATAGTAATTATTAACTTGTAACGTATTGTACCACTTATAACTCGCACCCTACTGCCATTCAAATCTTGATACTATTCAAGGTTTCTTCCACTTCATTTCAAACCAAAAAAGTGACATTCTTTTTTTTTATTTACGACAGAGACTTGCCCTTAAGGCATAATATTTGTTAGGTATATTTGTGTTAAATGTGCGCCGTTAGGCCGGTGTTGTGTATGAAGTGAAGAAGTGCATTCACTCATATCTAGTTCCAATCCTTAAAGGGGTACTGACATAAATATTTTGGCCTACCGTTTTTTTTTTCTTGCTGCAATGTGTTGCTGGGGGCCTGTTAGTCATAACACGGCACATCGTTTGCTCCAGCGCGACATATAATTAATTACAGGCTCCTCATTACCGGCCGGTGTCAGTTTACGTTTCAGAAACGATAAGCTCCGGGTACAACTATCTCCACCTAGCGAGTGCAGCGCTGGATCACGTCAGCACACAGAACTGTGACGCACTTCCGCGCGGTTCGCGAGCAGCCGCCGAGAAGTAGGCTGCTGTAGTGAACGCGGGGCAAAAAAAAAAAAAAAAACAGCTATGACGTCATCATAACTTGTTGCAGCGTGGTCACGTGAGGGAAGTAGGGGGGTCACCTTTGTGGGTGTCAGTAGCGCGATGTCTATCGCTCACGCAAACTTCAAAATTCATTAAAAATACTTTCCAAGCTATATTCGATGTTGATATTTTGCAGATGATATACGCATGTTCACGGGAATCAATCCCGCAAGCTATCTCGGCCGTGAAACTTTGTGTCAGTACCCCTTTAAAAGTATTGTGCAAGGGTCATGACAAAATAGCTCATTTGCGAGCCCATCCCACGTGGGCTGGCCTCGCATTTTTCTTTGGTTGTAACCGAGTATAGCAGATCTCTTCAACGAAAACAGGGAGCACTTCCTTTACGGACTTGTACGTTAGTACAAAGGCTGACGTTTATGCCTCGGCAGTGCATTTTTGGGTCACGCTTATTTACAACATCCCAGAGGAGATCCCTGTCCCTCCAACAGAGAATTTGTATTAGTGCTCCGTCCCATAGTGCTTACCCATTTTCGTGACGTCAAGCTCTTCTCAAGCGATTCACATAGTTGACCTTCTCATTGGGACCCGTACGTTTGTGTCACTGGGTTTAGGTCGGAAACGTGAACATCCTAGCACCGCAGCTCAGCTAAACGTAACGTTTTAGGGGCAACGACGAACCCTTAACTATATTAATATGCGTAGTGTTCACATTAGCTGAGAAAATGTACTTACGGTTCCCGCGGAAACCAGCTGGAGACTGTCTCTCCCAGGCGAAGGGCAGGCACTCCGCGAGCTGTGGGCAGAGCTGCCACTTTTCTTTCTCTCAAGGAGCATGGCAGCCAACACAAACTCGTGATGCAGGTGGTTGTTGGCTGTTTACAAAACAATTTGGTGTCGATGTCGTGAGGTGTGACGCGTTGCGCGTGCTGTTGTGCGACACGCACTTCATAATTTATTTTAAATATGCCCTAGGCTATATTAGCCGTTGATATTTTGTAGATGATGGGTGTGTGTCCACACAAATATCTTTCCCACGCTGCTGTGACACAGTTCAGCCAAATCTTGCAGTCGTGCGCGGCGAGGAGCGTTCACAGGCGGAGCCCAAAAGTTGCCACTTTCACAAGTGCCCTTTCTTCATACAGCGGCCCGTATTTACGCTCTTCGGAGAGCTGGCATAAAGCAAGAGCGGCGTTTGGATCAGACGAGCTTCTAGCCACTGGGGCAAAAAGCGCGTTTTATTAGAGACTCGTCAGTAATCTTAAATAACCAAAAAACGATATGCCGAAACTGGCATCTGCTTTTACAGCAAAAGCTGTTATGAGATCACAACAAGGACCGTTTTTGGCGCCGTAGTTGTCCGCCGCCGGTGTCCGTAACCACCTATCGCGCGAAAAACTGAAAAAAAACTGAAATAAGAAAAAAATATACGGGATGGAACGAGGTTCGAACCTGGGCCCTCTGCGTGGGATCCCAGTGTTCAACCTCAGATCAATGCCGGTTCTTGAAAACTGCTTTGCAAGAAGACCCTATACAGGCTTCATAACGGGAAGGAACCACATTAACATATGTAATCTAGTGTGGTACAAGAGTAAAATAACATCCAGGCGTCACACAACGCGAATTCTGTAACCAGGCGTCACACAATGCGAATTACGTAACTAGCGGGTCGTTTAAAGCTTCCACCCCATTACAAAGGGCTCAGCCATAATTCTTCATCGTCATCAACCGTCGCATCAAAAAAGTGCACATAATGCCTTACAAAGGGAACCTCGCTTCTCCGCAGAGTGACGAATATAATGTGGTGGTGGGTGCTTCTGAACTTCACAAAAATTATCATTTGTGGCGTACTGGGTGCGTTACTATTGTACTTGTATTAGTAGCCACAAGAGAGTTTATTACGGGCTCTAGAAATGCCGCTCTTCCAGCTTTCGCTGTGACTGTGCTGCGCTTTCCGCGCGGGCCTGGCGTTTTAAATGCGAATGCATTTCTTAGTCGGGGGTTGTCCTGCGTCCCTGGCCGGCGTGAGCACAGATCTCTCCGCGCGCGCTCCACCTCGCCCCTAGCAACAGCTGCGCCGCGCCAAGTAACCGGAGCAGGTGGTGAGCGGCGGAGGGTAAGGGAGAGGAGGAGCGCGCGGGCGTGTGATGGCGCTCGCATCGCGGAGTAGCGGAGGGTAAGGGAGAGGAGGAGTGTACCTGGTGAGGGCGCTCGCATCGCAGAGCTCACTCGGCGGAGAGAGAGCTCGGGCGCTCCTCCTCTCCGCGCTCGGACCTATTTATATCATGCAGGGAGCGTGCGCTTTGGTGTCTTGATAGCGATGGAAGTCGGTGAAGTCGAATCTCTCGCGGCAACTATACCACTAGGACGAAATGTAACACAATGCAACTCGATCATTACGCCTCTACGTGCACACTCTCGTCTCTCTTAATTAACCGCACACTCATCGGGTGCAACCAAATGCATTCGCATTTCCTCACGATCCCCTTCAGGGAGGTGCGGGGGATTTTTTTTTTTTGAACGTTTACAATGACGTCACATAATACCCCGCCGTGGTGTAAACATACACAAAAGCTTTTACCGGGCGACGAGGTGACGCGACGAACAGCACAAAGCCACGTTTACCGGAGAACGCTGTTGGAGGGAAACGAGTCGCAACAGACACCATTGCTCTGTTCTCGCGTAACTTTCAGCGCAACACCAGCTTCCGCCAATCGCTCTTGACCGCACACAATGCAGCTTAGAAAAGCGAACAAGTATATGTTGTGGCCGCTATCGCTGTCGTTTCGTCGAAGAGCCCGCTTCGTCTTTTGTCGCTTTTTAGACCGGGGAAATAGCGAGGTAGGGTAGGAAACAAATGTCACAAACAACAGGTGACCTGTATTTAATAGTTTGATTCCGGAATGCGCTACCAATTCTTAAAATTCCTTTTCAGAAAAACTAAATGACTTGCGGTCATATCATTCGGCACATATCACCACACTACCAAAGAGAACATATGCTGAAAATTTTATTAGATCCGTGGACATAAAAAAATCGCCCGATTTCCCTCATTAGGAAGCTTTTCAGACATGTCTCCAGTGTAACGATACCACTCAAATTGATACAGCCGAGAAAATTTTTTAAAATTTGCCACAGTGCTGAGTGCATCAATACACATTGTGTATCTTTGTACAATAGTGCATTTGAGTCCTTAATTGTGACGATGATGAAATAGCATTTTGCTTACCAAAGTGCTGTAGTGCGGAGATGTATACCGTAACCATTTATCCAATAAAGTTTAGTTGAGAGTGGCTCACTCCGTCCTTTCACCCTTCTTCAATTCTTTGCGTTACTGCAACACTCAGCCAGCAAAGCATATCTGAAAACACCGCGTCAGAACTATTCAAGTCTGCAGTGAAAGTTGAGGACAGTGCTATAAGTGACCTGGTTATCTTGCTCTGGTTGTTTTGACAATCAAACATAGCATATGCTGTTGCTCGGATGATACTGTGTTTTAAATTGGCGTGAACATGTACCTTTCGCACATCAGAGCCCCAGAGCTGTTGCTTGCAATGCCTACTTGCGTACAAATGAATTCTGACAGCCCAAAACGAGATGGTGGCGTATTAGCAGTAACCCAGCCGTTAGTGCATGTGTTCAGTTAGTCTGGGTGCAAAACTATCGTGTTCTGATCTAACCGCCGTGGTAACTTAGGTCGGTGTTGCGCTGTTGAGCTCAAGGTTAGATTCCTCGCAGCCACATTTCGATGGGGGCGAAATGCAGTAACACCCGTGTATTCAAAGGACTCCTGACAGCGAAATTTTTGTCTGTGACTTTTTACTGCAATTTTGTGCCTGGTAATCCCGAAATCGAATCGTTAATGCTCTAACGTATAGTATAATTAATGCTAGCGTCGTTAAGCTGTCACCAATTTCAGCGTCACTTCGAAACACCCGCCTAAAATCATGAGAAACTAGCGCCCCTCTGCTGGTGAGCGCCTAAAGTCACGTGCGCTCAAGCACGGCCGGACTCGACTCTCTCTCTCCTCCGCTCTCGGAGCGGAGGAGAGAGTCGAGTCCGGCCGTGGCTCAAGCTTTGGTGACGTTGAAAGCACAGTTTTCACATCGGGGCCCCGCGCGCGATTGAAACCATGTGGGTAGCCTGTTAAAGGAGCACTGACACAAAATTTCGAAGGCGAGATAATGAGTTAAATAGATGTATGCGGAGCCATACACAACGTCTACGAAATATCAAGGGCCAATATAGCCTATAACATATTTAAAATCAATTTTAAAGTGCATGCCGCGCTACTGAGCGAGATGCGAGCGCTTCGCGACGCCGACATCAACGCGGGGGGTGTGTAAACAAACCTACGTCACGAGTTTGTGTTGGCTGGTGGCTGGTTGTGCCCTTGCGCTGCTTGCGCTTGTGCCGTGCTACCTGCCATTTCTTCCTCCGTGCCTGCGGCTTGTCGTGTTCTAGTTGTGTTCTCTTCCGCTGTTCGCTCGTCGTGCCCGTTGGCAGATGTTATGGCCCGCTCACGCTAGCGGCAAGCCTGCCGCAACGGCGCGGTGCCGCAGAACGTCGGCCGTCGCCGCACGCGCGAGAGCTGTCCAACTTGCACGGCAAGCTTCGCCGGCGAGGCATTCGCGCCTCCGAAAAACATGGCAGCACTGCCAAAAGCGGTTGTCGTCCACTTCGAATCTATCAAGTGGCCGCCGTGCGCTCTGTAACGTGTAAGTTCCGAACTGATGCTTCCATTTGCTTTAGATTCATGTCCTTAAGCTTCGACAGCAATGTATTCGTCCCGATTCGGCGCCGTTTTTGAGAGCCATAGTCAAATAATCGATGCTGTAAGCTTACCGAGTCGAGATGGGCGCTTCCGAATGCTCGGAGGACATAGATTACGCGTTTGTTAGTTGTTTCTAATCTTCCATAGCTGGCGCCACTTCACCTGGTTCGGCGCCCACCGCACTCACGCTCGCGCGTCGCCTACGTCACAATTTTGCGTGTTCACGTGGCCAGCTGTGGCTACCCGTCCTCCGGAAGTAGTGCTGCCCAGCTCGGTCAATGGCTCGGTGCTTTGACACCGAAACTGCGACTGGGCGCTCTAAAAACGTCTCTAAATAAATAACCGTCGCGCACTCGCGCAAAACGAGGTTTGCAGCCGTGATAAGTGGATCATAAGCTATCTATTGCAACAAAAAAAAAAAAAAAAACAAGGTGCAAAATTTTTGTGTCAGTGCTCCTTTAAAGGAGGTCTGACATAAAAGTTTTACAGCTTGTTTTTCTGTTGCAGTGAGTAGCTAATGAACCACTTATCACGGAAACCTCGTGGGCTCGAGCGCGCGATGGTTATTTTTTTGGAGACGGTTTTATAGCGCCTAGTCGGTTTCGGTTTCAAAGAGCGCCGACTGCAAAACTGATTGGAGCGTCAGTTTTGCAGTCAGTTTTGCGACGCTCCAATCAGCGATGTAACTGTCACACACCTATTGTGGACATGCACGGGTCTACAATTAAGCCGTCGTCGTCACCTACGTGCAACAGGCCTCAGGCCTGGCCGACCACCCGACCTTGACCGCTGGATTAGTGGACCTCATCGTTACTGGACTTCATACACGAAGCAAATTTATATGTGTATTTCTGAATAAATATTATGCCTAAGGGCAGACTTTCGAAAAAAAAAAAAGAGCGCCGACTGAGGCGGCACACCGCTGGCGAGATGGAAGGCAGTGTCGCAAGCTCGAATGCGGACAGAGCGGTCGCGCAAATGAGCCATAACCTCTTCGCCGAACAGCGAGATCGAAGCCCCGCTATCCAGCAACGCCGCAAACTCTCGACCAGCGATCGTAAGGGCGATGAACGGCGCCGGCGTGGCTGGAAAGTCGTGTCCAGCGCGACACGCCATCGGTGCCAGAGGTTGGGTTACACCCCCATGCTCTCGTACTGCTGTAGCCGCCGGCGAGGGGGAGCTCACCGACGGCTCACCCCGTATCCCGGACGAGCCCCCAGGAGGTCGCTACGTGGACGTTCCAACAAGGCACCGAGCCCCCGGTCGCCTTCGTGTCGACTCGTCGCTGGTCCAAGCAACGCAAAGTCTGGGTGGGGTTAGACCCCGAGTCCGTCCCGTGTCCTTTTCGTGGACGCACCCTGGCGGACCTGCTCGACGCTTCCGGGGGTGCCTCGATGCCGCCTGACCCTGAGGCCTCCTACTGCGACGCTTGCGGTGTTCTGGTGGTGCACGAGGCTTCCCACCTTCGTTCACGGATTCACCTAGCGAAGTCTGGCGGGGCCGCGGCGGTCCCGTCCACCCTGGCGCTGCCGCCTGTCCCGCCGGGCCCGGGCCCTCAACCTGCTCTGTCGACCGACTCCGTCCAGGCGGTCGTGGCCGCGCTCGTCGCGGATTCATCGTTCAAGGCGGCCATCGCGGCTGCGGTGTCCGCCGCTCTCCCGCGGCCCCAGGTTCCTGCTGAGTCGCCGCCGAGCGACGACACCGGGGCCCCCGACGACCTCATGGACGATACTTCAGAGGTGGACCTCAGTTTTTTCGACTAGAATAAAGGTGACGGTGGATCTTTTTATGACGGTGTCTTTTAGGGCGGCCTCGGTCTTAGGAGGGGGGAATGTGGGGATCGAGAGCGTCCTCCTACCTGGCGCCTCGTTCCCCAGCTGCCGCGCGCGGGCCGGCCGCGTAGCCCGGGCGCACTTAGGCACCGGCAATCGCCAAGATGGCTGCCAGGGCGCCTCTTTGTCTGGGCGAGCCAAGCGTCGGCTCCGTCCCTCGCTGGCATGTCCGGGCATGCTACGCTGGCGCGCTGCGCGGGCCTACGTCACAACGCAGCGCCATTCCCCATTGGGCCACTGCAGTGACATCCTCCTCTCCTACGAGCTAAGATGCGCCCGGCTAGCTCAGTCGGTAGAGCATGAGACTCTTAATCTCAGGGTCGTGGGTTCGGGCCCCACGTTGGGCGCCAGTTATGTGGAGATAGGTTTGCACTAGGCTTACCTATATGAGCGCGACCGTGTAGGGACGCGACGTTCTCCACTGCCGCAGCGAACAAAGACGCTACGGCCGGGTTCGTCGATTCTCCGGCACGGCGCAGAAACCACGCACGAGGCAGGGTAACAACAACAACACGGGTTTATTAACCCAAGATGCAGCACAGTACGACAGTCACAGGCTTGCAGGCCGTAAGGGGAACTCCGCAAGACCGATCGAGTACGCTTGCCAGCGGCGCTAAGACTACCACACAAAGGGCAGCGGTCGAGCACACGAACGAGAAGCCGCCCGCTAGAGCAGTGCGTCAACCTCTCGTGCTAGCCTGAGAGCCTCTACCGCCACGAGCGAATCGTCGGGCGCATCTTAGCTCGTAGGAGAGGAGGATGTCACTGCAGTGGCCCAATGGGGAATGGCGCTGCGTTGTGACGTAGGCCCGCGCAGCGCGCCAGCGTAGCATGCCCGGACATGCCAGCGAGGGACGGAGCCGACGCTTGGCTCGCCCAGACAAAGAGGCGCCCTGGCAGCCATCTTGGCGATTGCCGGTGCCTAAGTGCGCCCGGGCTACGCGGCCGGCCCGCGCGCGGCAGCTGGGGAACGAGGCGCCAGGTAGGAGGACGCTCTCGATCCCCACACAACAAAGTTGTACCGCTGCAAGGTCAACGCCCAGCGCGCGAGGCGGCCCGAGGGCTCGCGCAAGCGCTTAAGCCAGGTGAGTGCCATGTGGTCCGTCTCCACCACGAATGGCACGCCGTCGACGTAGCAGTCGAACTTCCGGAGAGCAAAGACTATAGCGAGACATTCCCGTTCAGTCACGCTGTAGTTGCGCTCGGCGGCGTTAAGTGACCGGCTCGCAAAGGCGACTGGCCGGAGGACGCCGTCGTGCTCCTGAAGCAGTACCGCTCCGAGACCCAGGTCGCTCGCGTCCGCTTGGACAACGAACTCCCTGTTGAGGTCGGGCAGCTTCAGATCGGCTGTGGCCACTAGGGCTTGAGATAGAGCCTTGAAGGCTCGCTCTTGCTCTGGCCCCCAGCTCCATCGTGCCGACTTTTTCAACAGTGCGGTCAAGGGCGCTTGGAGGTCAGCGCAATTTGGGATGAACTGTCGGTAGTAGTTCACCATGCCCAAAAAGCGCCTCAGGCCCTGAATGTTCGCCGGCGTCGGGTACTCCACAATGGCTCGTACCTTCTCCTCGCACGGCAGAACGCGACCGCTCTCGATGGTAAAGCCCAATAGCGAAATGCGAGTCTCAGCTATTTGAGCCTTCTTCGGGTTCAAGGTCAACCCGGCGGCACGCAACCTCTCGAGGACATCCTCCAAGTGGCGGAGGTGCTCCTCGAACGTTCGAGAGAAGATGACGATGTCGTCGAGGTACGCCATGGCGTGTTGCCATTTAGCGTCCCCGAGAACGCGGTCTATCAGTCTCTGGAACGTAGCTGCAGCTCCAGAACAGCCAAACGGCATGCGGGTAAACTCGTACAAACCTCTGTGGGAGGTGAACGCAGTTTTCTCCGCGTCAGCCGGCTCCATCTGAACCTGCAGGTAACCGCGGCTAGCATCCAAGGTGCTGAAGTAGCAAGCACCGCCTAGCGCAGCCACGATCGAGTCAACGTTAGGCATAGGATAAGCATCCTTCCTCGTGACCTCGTTCAGCCGGCGGTAGTCCACACAGAGCCGGTGAGAGCCGTCTCTTTTGGGGACCATTACCACCGGTGAACCCCAGGGACTGTTTGAGCGTTGGACAACTCCGGTCTCAATCAACTCATCCAATGCCTGGTCAATTGCTTTCCTCTTTGCCGCACTGACGGGGCGAGGATTGCATTTCCACGGTTGTGCGTCGCCTGTGTCAATCCGGTGCCTCACCAGAGAGGTGCAACCCGGGCGTTCCGTGAACATGTCACTGAAACGTGTCAACAGCGACGACAGGCGTGCCTTCTCATGTGTCGACAAGCTGTCCGGCAAAGGCGGCAGCGAGCGATCCGAGCTGCTGCTTACCGGGGTGGTCACCGGCGTAGCCGAGACCTCGTCCACCACGGTAGCGCTATGCTCGAGAGAAAGCGGTAGGCACGGACCGTTTGCCGCCGCGCCGACCAAAGGGCCAGTCTTGGCGCCGGAGTGAGAGACACGGGCCGAGGGGGCCACGCTTTGTCTCCTCTCCTCCTGCTCTCTCGTGGCGCCCGGCGACTTACGGGCAGCCGAGACCACGGGAGGTGTAGCGAATGGCCGTAGGGCGCCGGAAGGGCCGTCCCTGTAGCCTCCGCGCGCGACGTCTATCACGATACCCGTGTGCGCGAGAAAGTCGCGACCAAGAATCACGGGCACGGAAAGACCCGGGAGATGCACGAAGCGCTGTCGGCGCGCGCGATTCTCCCAGCGCACAACCAACCGCGCAGCGCCGCACGAGGTGGCGGTACCGCTGGCGAGATGGAAGGCAGTGTCGCAAGCTCGAATGCGGACAGAGCGGTCGCGCAAATGAGCCATAACCTCTTCGCCGAACAGCGAGATCGAAGCCCCGCTATCCAGCAACGCCGCAAACTCTCGACCAGCGATCGTAAGGGCGATGAACGGCGCCGGCGTGGCTGGAAAGTCGTGTCCAGCGCGACACGCCATCGGTGCCAGAGGTTGGGTTACACCCCCATGCTCTCGTACTGCTGTAGCCGCCGGCGAGGGGGAGCTCACCGACGGCTCACCCCGTTTCCCGACGGGCGACCAGGCCCTTGCGTCGGTTGGGGCGCGTTGCATGATCGCGCGGTGTGGCCACGCTCATGACAACGGTAGCAGACGACGCCTTTTCCCCTATCAGTGAGGGATTTTGGCGACCCTTGCGAGCTAGGAGGCCTCCGTTCGCTAGCCGCAGGGGGGGCTCCGCGATCGGATCTCCCCTCGTGCATTGGGACACGGGGGTTCCGTTCTCGTTCGCCCTGCAGTGCAAAGGGGCACGCCCGGGCGTACGAGTACGGGTCGAGAGCGCGGTCCGAAACGTCCGGCGCGTCTCGTTGCTCTCTCACGGCCGAGGCCACCTCGTGATTAGGGGGCTCACGGGGTGACGAGTCACCACCAGCCCACGCGCAACGAGGCTCGAGAGAAGCGGACGGCGGCGGCGGCGGGCGGTAGGCTCTCGCCGCCAGTATGTCGCCCTGAATACGCTTCGCATCGGATGCCAGCTCGTTTAGGTCACGATAACGGGCGCTCCGAAGGTAAGCGGCGAAGGTTGGATGAGCCTGACGTATGACTCGCTCCACCTTCTCGGCGTCTGATGCCGTAGGATCGGCAAGGAGGTAGAGCTCCTGCAAAGCCCGGACGTACTCGAGAAGAGATTCGTCGGGATGCTGTGTGCGAAGCTCTAGCTCGCGACGCATGCGGCGCTCGTAGTCGGGAGGAAGGAATTCGCTACGGAAGAGCGCCCTAAACTCCTCCATCGAACGAGCTTGGTGGCCGACAAGTCGGTACCACCGCGCCGCTTGGGCTGTCAGCGATACAGGCAATACGCTACCGAGCATAACGCTGTCGCTCAGCCCCATCGCCCGCTGATAGCGATGCAGCGCCTCGAGGTACTCTGTGGCACTCATGCGGTCCGAATAACCGCTGTACTCAGGCAGAGGTACCCTTAGGCTACTCGGTGCGCTTGGCTGAGGGGGCTCGAGGCCTCCCTTTACAGCACAAGGCTGCGAGCGCGCCGCTTCCAACAGGACGTTTAGGAGCTGCGCCGCAGTTGCGTGCAGCTGCGATTGCTCCGACGCAGGCGCGGCCGTAACAGGGTCGCGCGCCTGTTCTCCGGCATGCACGTCAGACCGAAAAGGGCCAGTAAACGGCATGGAGGAGTGTACGGTTGTTTCCGCTCCGACGGGTGCATGAGGCCTCACACGATAGGCAAGCGGATCGACCGAGGAGCACGGTGGCCCACGTCTGTCGAAAGTACCGCCTACGTGAGTCTGAGGCATGCAAGCGTCGGGAAACACGGCGACGTTGTCGGCCAAGCGAGCTGGCTCGCGCACGACGTTCTCAACCCTTTGCGCTCCTGACCAAGATGGGTCAGTGAGAGCGTGCATGCCGACACCTAAGTGGCCTAGGTAGGAAGGCTCGGGTGCGGCGGTTTGGGCCGTCAACTGCGCTGCTGACAAGGAAAGGCCAGCGAGCGGAGACTGCGCCGGGGACGGGCCCGTAAGTGCGTGAGTCTCGAACAGCTGATACAGCCCGTTACTGGCTTGGCTAGGACTGTGGTCCTCGTTCAAGCGGCTCGCATCACTGTAGGGGGCCCCGAAAAAGGGATCTCTCCCGGTGAACGAAAGCAGAGGGTCGCCGAGAGGGCCGTACCCCGTGCTGTCGCAGCCGTCCGCCTCGAACGAGATCAAGTCCGTCGCCACAGGATCGAACAGGAACGAGCGCCTCGAGGGGGTCTGCTCTGAAGCCATGCCGGCCCCACGTTGGGCGCCAGTTATGTGGAGATAGGTTTGCACTAGGCTTACCTATATGAGCGCGACCGTGTAGGGACGCGACGTTCTCCACTGCCGCAGCGAACAAAGACGCTACGGCCGGGTTCGTCGATTCTCCGGCACGGCGCAGAAACCACGCACGAGGCAGGGTAACAACAACAACACGGGTTTATTAACCCAAGATGCAGCACAGTACGACAGTCACAGGCTTGCAGGCCGTAAGGGGAACTCCGCAAGACCGATCGAGTACGCTTGCCAGCGGCGCTAAGACTACCACACAAAGGGCAGCGGTCGAGCACACGAACGAGAAGCCGCCCGCTAGAGCAGTGCGTCAACTGCGTCAACCTCTCGTGCTCCTCTACCGCCACGAGCGAATCGTCGGGCGCATCTTAGCTCGTAGGAGAGGAGGATGTCACTGCAGTGGCCCAATGGGGAATGGCGCTGCGTTGTGACGTAGGCCCGCGCAGCGCGCCAGCGTAGCATGCCCGGACATGCCAGCGAGGGACGGAGCCGACGCTTGGCTCGCCCAGACAAAGAGGCGCCCTGGCAGCCATCTTGGCGATTGCCGGTGCCTAAGTGCGCCCGGGCTACGCGGCCGGCCCGCGCGCGGCAGCTGGGGAACGAGGCGCCAGGTAGGAGGACGCTCTCGATCCCCCACAAAACATAGCTGGCTACGTGAGCACACAAAAACCGCGTTCACATGAACACCGCGCAGACAACTCTTTCCAGCGAAGGCTCCCAGTCTCTGGGATGTTGGAAATATGGGTGACCCCCCAAAAATGCACTGCCGATGCAAGAATGTCAGGCCAATATGACCGCGAGATCGAGCGGAGTCGCCGCCTAGTGGCTTCTGGCTGAACCGCGCCTAGTGTGGATTGCTCCATGCGTCGTCTGCTAGCCACGTTGTGTTTGCATGTGCGCGTACGCCATGCAGGTCCTCAAAAGGCGGTTTGTCACTTTGCGTTAGTGCAACTTTAACAGCACGTACGTATCCCTAACTCGATGTAAAGAAGCATTTGGCCTTGATCGGCTGTGTATGTACTGTAATAAGATCAGTGAGTGCACTTGTCGAGAGTGCTGTGTGTGGTCGTCGTACCCTCCGTTCACGAGAGTCATATCAGTGTAGGCGCCGCTGTGTGGTTCAAGCGCATTGCAAAGTGCACTTGGCGTTGTCCTAAAGATGAGATGTATTAAATCTCATGTGATTATAGCCTTTTAGCGGCTCGGTGGTAAAAAAAAAGGCCCTCATGCGCTTGCGCGTAGTGGTAAGGTGTATAACTTCGGGACTATCGCTTATAGGTTACGCGACGAGCTTTAGTTGTGTACGGTCCTGGTCCCACTACAGAAAAATATTTCTGTCAAGTCACGTCTGACACTTCGGCACTTAAATTTTCCCCTAAAAAGAACAGAAAATGGAATGACACGGAAATCGCAAAACTGAGTTGCCTTGCGCAGTTTTAACTTGTGGCGAAATTTATACAAAAACACCCGTGTACTTAGATTGCGGTTGGCGTTAAAGAGCCCTGATGGTCAAAATTAATCCAAACGGCGTACTTTTATGTCGTAGTAATTTCACGCGAAGCCACATCTTTTTTTCTTTGCATTATCTTGAGCGTTCGTGTTGCGTTGTTATAGTGCATTGACCGAAGGCAGCGGACATTATTCGCATGAAAAAAAAAACGTACTTTGGTCCCGTGAAATAACCGGGCCTTTGTTCCATTACTGTCGTGCAAGTAATCAAAGAAAGTTCCGTGCTGTACAGTTACCTTTGTGTACTGTTACTGGAATAAAAACAAGCCTGTGCGTGTTAAACGTTTCCGTAGCGCTAAAGCGCTGTCAGCCACGTAGCTTTCCTCAGTAAACCTATCAACTGTCCTATATTTCATGGAGAACTGAATAAGAAATGCGGATGAATATTTGAGCACGCAGTGCACAAAGTGCTATTTGAACTCATCGTGCAGGAATACGGGCTTTCTTTTTGTTAGGGGTTATGCAGATGAACAAGAAGTAAATACTTAGTTCAGTCGCGCTACAGTAGTGCGTAGTAGGTGTAACACAAGCTAAACATGTACAGGTAAAACAACAAGAATACGTCATCCATTTCGAAAACGCCGGCTGTTGCCGAAGGCGAGCAACCCGTTCGTTGGCAGAATGCGCTTCTGTCACAAGTAATAGTAACGTTCGGCGCGCTTCGTGGATTAATTCAGGAATGAAGAGCGCACATATTACCAGAAAGCTGCAGTAAACGCATTTTGTTTGCCGGAAATCGGGTCAAATCGCACACAACGAAACGCTGTTGAACCGCCTATTTATACACTAGCGCGGCGACGGTGCTGCCACCTGTAGCCCGATCTCGTGGCGAATAGTGAACTGGAATACAGTGAACTAACATTTTCTAGAACACTGTAGTCAGGCTTTGTATTCCCGTGCAAGTCTGGCCCCTCTTTCCGTTAAAAAAGGCCTGCTAGCCAGGGGCGTAGCCAGAAATTTTTTTCGGGGGGGGGGGGGGGGTTCAACCATACTTTATGTATGTTCGTGCGTGCGTTTGTATGTGTGCGTGTATATATACACATGCAAAACTGAAAATTTTCGGGGGGGGGGGGGAAGAGTTTGACACCCCCCCCCCTGGCTATGCCCCTGCTGCTACGAGAGAACGCTCGCAAGGATCATGGCAGCCAACACGAATTCGGGACGCAGGTGGCGGTTGGTTGTTTACGAGCGGCGGCATACACAAGCGGCGGCGGCGCTGTGCATTGTGGGTAGTCTGCGATTTTGATGTCATAGCCAGCCGAAGCGGGGAAGCGCGCATGCGGCAGCTCCGAGTGGATAAACAGACGTGCCGGCGCAATCGCGCTTGTCAGTCTTGTGGGGAGTACCGAGCAATAACTACGAAGTTAGCGAAGACCAGAATGTACGCAGCGACGCTCTCCCCGAAACCCGTAAGACCGCGAGCGATACAACCGAGAAAATCCAACTATGCGGAGTGGACCCGTTCACGCTGCAGGCAGCCAAACTGCATATATGTGGACGTGAATTCGCGGCCGCGCGTCGATGCCTCGGACATTTGCGAATTTCTGGGCTTGCGGACGAGTTTTGTTACGCGGCAGCACCCACGTAAGATCGAACAAACGATGGCTGGTCCGACCTCATATATTTATTTCAAAATTTTATATATTATTGCCTGGTGAGTGGAAAGAAGAGATCCGCAATTTGTTTTGCCGCCAAAAATTTTTTCGAAGCACAGGAAATCAATAATGACGGAGAGGTGGAGTGGAGCGCTCAACCGCTCTGCTCTTTTGGCCAACTTTAGTTACGAATTGCACAAAATATATTAAAGTTAGGTAGCTGAAATTTCTGTAACTAAATACATGCATGTTTTTGCTTCTGCTCAGGTAGATTTAGTTTTGATGTGTAGTGAAGATGTTTTTATAAAAAACCTCAAAATTGGCCCAGGAAACGTTATTTTCTTTACTTTGAAGGTCTTTATCTCAAAAAAGCATGTAGCAGAGCGATAAAAATTCCGCATTACATTTTTCGCATACTTATCTACCTAAGTGCCGAATCTTATATTTATATAGCCTTTCAGTAAAGAGATACGATCGGCCTAAATTCATGAAAACACCGAACAATGGAAGCTTCAGACGACAATAAAAAAAACCCAATTTTTTTATATTTCTTAAACTTTGTCCAGTTATTCTCCTCCACATCAGCTTTCACAATCATTAAAACATATTGCATAATTTCGTTGCACTAATAGTTACGGCCCCTCCAATGAGAGAGACCCTTAGGCAAGGATTGGCAATTCCGACTTCTTGCCCAGCAAGTGTATATAGAATGCAGGCAGGATTGGATTTCTTTTTATTAAAAGGCCAGCAGTACCGAAAAAAATCACAGCATATCCACGGGGTGAATGATGATGAGTGGGGCGAAGCTACGGAGGGAATCATCTGTAAACCGTGAAACTCTTCCGTGAAATGCGCCCAGTACATAATATAAAGAGTGTGAAACATCGTGTATATATTAAACATCAAACTTTTATTGTCCTGTTGGTTTACGTGGTCCCTTCATTATCACTTGTGATCGGTGAAATGCAAGGAAGAAGTCCGCTCCCGAGCGAAAGAGCGCCAAGAGCGACCGCATTCCCCGCTCGCCCTGTGCGAATTAAAGGCAAGGCTAGAGGGAAAACAGGACGCGCGTTCCACGACGCGAGGTCGGTAGCATGCCCAACGAAAGCCAACGGAACGCGATCGTGCAAGTGCTCCGGCTTCGCATCGCCTCATGGTTCCATTTAGCGTCCCAAAACCAAACATATTGCTCAAGGTGTGTCTTGCGTTTTTCGTAGAAATAATTTCTTTATCATGTACATTAAGACGAAAAGTTGAAAGCTCACTAGAGTGTATCGCCCGCAAAGTATGTCTTTTAGTGTGATTGAACTCTCGTACGGCAGGGTCCTCGCGCCGTTGCCGGTCCACCTCGCCCGTTGACGATCGGGCGAGGTGGCTACATGCAACTACTACTACTACACTTTAAGAAAAACATCTGGCGTTCTTTCGTTCTGCTTTTACAAAACATCTGGCGTCTTTCGTGGTTTATTTCATCAATCAACGGCGTTTTGAACAAAATTTTTATTGTTTAATCACGCACAGGAGAAATCTCACCAGGCACTACCTTGGAGGTAAACAATGGCTGCTAATGGCAATGAGAGACAGAAGAAGTCGGCTTTTAGCTAACACTTACACTTCTACTTCTACTAACGTTTCCTACTGGAACATGCCAATGGCTGCTAATGGGGAATGAGAGACAGAAGAATTCGGCTTTTAGTTAACGCGCACGCTGCGAATTTTTTATTGTTCAACAACGCACAGGAGAAATCTCCCACCGGCACCACCTTGGAGGTCAAAGCGTAAGACTTGTTACTCACTACTACGACCACGACGACTACGAGGGACGAACGGGTGCCGCCTTAAGGAGCTTCGCCCCTAAAAGGTGTCGACGGCACTGAAGACGTTAATTCTGAAATTATGTGGTCACTGCAGCGGCCACGAGCGCGGGGCTACCAAGCAAGGCGCGCGCGCACCCGAGACGCTCGTTGTAAGAGACGGCGCAGTGAGAGCTCCTTTTCGCGTCCTCAGACCGATTGAGTTCGAAACAGCAACACATCTCGGGTGACTTGAACGCACGTGCACTGGAGCTTCGCTATTCTATCCGCCCGCTGTTCGCATCGCAGGCGCTGATAACACGGCGGAGATAAGGCGGAGATGGAAGCAAGATGAAAACTCTATAAGGGAGCTGTGAGCGCTCGCTTCACGAACGCTGCTGCCAGAGAAACTGCGCTGCGCCAGTTGCGATCAGTGGAAAGCATGAACGTGGCGCTCCAGTGGCAAAGCAAAAAAATTGTCGGCGGGGACCAAATGATGGATTTAAGGCCAGGTTAGATTTAAAGAAGAAAACTGTATTCAACTGAAGTTACGAGCAAATCGGCGGGGTTACATGCGAAAGAAAACGGGAGTCGATGCTGGAGCTCGTTCAGCTGCGTCAGCGCCTCACGCCGCTCGTGTCTCGGCTCTCTCTCTCTGCTCTTCGGCGATGCGTTGCTACGCGTTCCCGGCTCGAAATCTCACTTTTGTTCTTTTTGAATGTTTGTCGATCCAAGCCTCATGGCAACAGCGCCGGGCGAACGTGCTCAATTAAGGCTCCAAGTTCACGTTTACGTAGTGTAGTGTTTCTTGTGCGGGCGCCGAAATGCTGCCGGTGAATTCGAGCGGCAGCCAGCGCTTCCCGGACCTTAGCCCATCGTCTTTGTTTGGGCGCCAAGTACGCATGTTGTAAACACAGCGGCCCTGTGAACTCGAGTGCCGCTGACAATATGGGATGTCAAAGAAAAGAAAAGCAAAAGTATCGGTAAGCGGTTGCGCTTGCCTATCGTAGATGTCGGCAGCAGACGGCCTGAACTGGCCGCGCGTTCGGTCCGCTGTTCACACTTCATTCGACGCCGATAGTGCTGCGCTTTGCTCTTACTCTACTCCTCCTGTGCGTCTCATGGCGAGAAAGTGTAGCTCTGAATGAGTGTATTGTGGAGACTACCTTTCGAAGCACAAGAAGCTTAATTATACAAAGAAGCCAAAATTTCACAGAGTTACCGACCTACACATCAATGCTTTGAAGGAATGTTTAACACCCGAAATATCAGTGACTGTCAGTGAGACGGACTACTATGTGCTATGCGTGCTTTTGCTACGACTGCAATGAAAGATCTTCACGGAACGCGCAGTTGAATGATGACATTCTTATGCCCCCTGAAAAAGAAATCGACGTCATTAACCAGATCACTGCGACTACCAGCGTGTCCTCTTTGAGGCCTCCTGGCACAGTTAGAAGTCCGTTCAGGTCAGCCTATACATCAAGAGAAAACAAACTGAAGGTGGTAGCCGAAAATGTTCGCTGCAAGATACGGCGGGCGTAAAGTTAAAGGGACACTAAAGAGCAAAACGATTTTTTTTCATATTAGTAAAATACTCTTTCACGATGCCAAAAACACCACGCTCGCTGCAAGAAGACGCTTAGTAAGCGACAAAACGCGCAAAAAGAAAATGTGGGTGGCGACGCCACTTAGAAGTTTCCGCACCATTCGCCCTGACGTCACATATTTTGACGGCGCCTACTAGGGACTACGTAGTTCCTAATCGATAAAAATTAAGTGCCTTGTCCTCTGAGGTGTCCATAGACTTAACATACCAAGTTTGGGATAATTTTGTTGAGCCAATGGCGGCAAAATACGATAAATATACTTTGAAATCCGTGACGTCACGCGGGGAGATTTCGGCGCGAAATTTAAAAATGAAACTTTGAACTTGATTTTCTCCTCTTTTAATAAACCTATGATGGCGAAATTAATGACATTAGACTTCTCAGAGCACAATTTATCGATATAAACCAATTCATTGTTCCTCTTTAGTGTCCCTTTAAGGTGATGCATCGGGAAATTCAGCTGAAGGAAAGTGCTGGTTCTGAGCGCATTGGACCGAAAGCTTTCGGCAAGTTCATGCAGCAACGACGGGACCCCGGGAACGCTGTCAACTTCACTCTCCTGCCATCCACACTAGCGAAAAATTATATTAAGAAGCTTATTTCTTAAGCATGAAAGCATCGAATCTTCAGACCTGCATGGTACGCTGAGCTTTGCCTAAGGGTCTCATTGGAGGGGCCATAACTGTTAGTGCAACGAAATTATGCAATATGTTTTCAATGATTGTGAAAGCTGATGTGGAGGAGAATAAATGGACAAAGTTTAAGAAATATAAAAAAAATGGGGTTTTTTAAATTGTCGTCTGAAGTTTCCATTTTTCGGTGTTTACTTGAAATTTGCCCGATCGTATCTCTTTACTGAAAAGTTATATAAACATAAGAGTCGGCAGTTTGGTAGATATGTACGCGAAGAACGTAATGCGGAATTTTCGTCGCTCTGCTGCAAGGCTTTTTTGAGATAAAGACCTTCAAAGTAAAAAATAACGTTTCCTGGGCCAATTTTGAGGTTTTTTATAAAAAACATCTACACTAAACATAAAAACTAAAAATACCTGAGCACAAGCAAAAACATGCATATACTTAGTTAAAGAAATTTCAGCTACCTAACTTTGATATATTTTGTGCAATTCATAACGAAAATAGCAGAGCGGATGAGCGCTCCACTCCACCTCTTCGTCCTTATTGATTTCCTGTGCATCGGAAAAATTTTTGGCGGCAAAACAAATTGCGGCTTTCTTCTTTCCACTCATCAGGCAGTAATATATAAAATTTTTGAGATAAATTTAAGAGGTCGACCAGCCATCGTTTGTTCGATCTTACGTGGAATCACCCAGAAGGCCCTTCATGGCCACAACTTCGTGACAAGCGGCTGGGTACGCGAGCCGCGAGTGAAGCAAATTTCTGCCGATAGCGGGATCGTCATGACACAGGTAAGCTTGTAAGGACGTTTTGGTGCCCGGCAGGTATTTGTCTTGTCCATTCTTTTTATCGGGTGACCCATTCACAGGCTCTCAACAAGCCTCCCGTCGAAGTGTGGTTCCTGGGGAACGGTGACGGAGAAATCCTTGCCGCGCACTGCACGTGCATGGCCGGAGACGGCGAGGCGTGCTTTAAAGGGGTTACTGATACTAAATTTTGCAGCCGAGATAGCGGGATCGATTCCCGTGAACATGCGCATATCTTCAAAATATCAACAGCGAATATAGATGGCCAAAGTATTTTATTGAATTTTGAAGTTCGCCCTTGAAAGTGACTCCCTACTTCCCCGACGTCACCACTGAGGCTGAGCTGCGAGATGCCCAACTGAATCATGACGTCATAGTCGCCATTGCGCCTTTGCCCCGCTTGCGCCAGCAGGCTATTTATTCGGCGGCTGCTCGAAAGTCCGTGCCCGCGGCGAACGTGTGGAAGCCTCAAGAAAGGCTTTGCCACCAGGTGACGACGATGACGGCAACTACAGCGCGCTGCACATGCCGCATGCGAAAGACCATGCAGGCAGCGCGGAAGTGCGTCAGGGTTCTGTGTGCCTTTCACGCGCTAGATGGCGTTGGTTGCACATGACAGCTGTGTCTTGTCCGCAAAAAGGGTGCCGTACGCGGGTATGTTGCAAGACCATTTTCTATATATGGCACTGTTTTCCAGTTTCTGTTCAAAATAGGAAAGGCGCCAAGGCGCCTCAAACTTAGCACACTTTTTTATTTCGGCCGTGTTTGCCATTTTATCACATTTTCTCCCTTTTGAAAATGACATAAAAAAGCATGTATGTAATTCACAGTAATGCGTATTAGAACCAGACACAAAATTTTTCGACACATCGTTTATAGTTCGCGTTAAATTCGGCCGTGAAATCCGATAACATTGCAGTGAGCAAAAACAGGACGCCCGCGCCGCTACCTTCAGATATCTTTTTGATGCGCTGGGAGCGTTTCCTGGAAATAAAATTTTCGGTTCCGTGCACTTTGAATGTGCCCACATAACATATAAGAAACCCAGGCAAAGCAAAAATATCGACCGGACAGGCACGATCGATCTCTCGTGGAATCACCCTACTGCTATACCGCTTCTACAACTAATCATGCTTGTTACTTGACACGCGGCGATAACAAAAACACCATATCGGGCGCAAACGCACATCACGCGCGACAAAGAATACAGAACTACACGGTGTAGTCACAGAACACCCTGGCAACATCGCCGATGTGCCGCGGTTCATGGTTCCCGCATGCCACGCATTAGCCGGATTCTCTCCCACTCCACCGCTCCGAAAGCGAGGAGAGCATCGAGGTGCGCCCCTTTCCCGCAGCGGCCGTTCGATTTGAAAAATCTGTTCACAAAATCTCGAGTCAGCGTTACCGCGACTTTCGTTCCCTTTCAATAAAATTATTGCGGACTTTCCCTGATGGGAGCACAATCTCCCTGTATTTCCAGACTATCCAAAATCCCTGAGAATTCCCGGTTTTCCCGGTCAGCAGACACCCTGAAAAAGCTAATTATACGCTAACAGACTCATGAGTCGACTCCCTCGATCAGACTCAGATCGAGCCGTGAGTCTGAGTCTAATGAGTCCGAGTGAATAATAATTGAGTGAGTTTGCGTCCGAGTGAGTCCGGTTGAGAAAAAGTTTAGTGTCTGAGTCCGAGTGAGTCCGGTTGAGGAAAATGTTGGTGAGTCTGAGTCCGAGTGAACCCCATGAGTGAGTTTGAGTGAGCTCCACATTTTTTCTTTCAGAAGCCACGGATGTGGCTATTTCGCGCGAAGAAATCACGAGGGAAGCGTTAAGGGGAGCGCTGGGAGCGTTTCCCTTTACTTGCGCTCCCCTTAATAGCCACATCCGTAGCTTCTGAAAGAACATGAACCGACTAACCCAACAACGTGTGCTTCTGGTCCACATTTTTTGCCGACCTATGCCCGACAAACTGGTTGTTCGTTGCTTTTAAACACGATTTAAAAATATATTATAATAAATCCTACTCACCACGCAAAAAGGATGCTGGAATCTGTCACTATATTTCACGGCCTTTTCATTTCTACTAGGATCTAATCACACGTTCTGGCCAGTAGTCGGCCACTTTAAGAAAGATAAAAATAGACAACCACCCGTTTGTAGCACGAAGCCACAAGGAAATCCAACGTGTTTCTCAGAAAGCAAGCTGCTTAGTTGCCGAGAAATACGCCTTGCATGGTCCGGGGATCGAACCCGGGACCAACGCCTTTCCGGGGTAGTCCCCATACCAATCGAGCTAACCAGAAAGCTACGCGAATTCATCAACTCGAAGCACATGGACACATAGTATTGCAAATGATTACCTTGAGGCTTCGTGCTACAAATGGGTGGTTGGCTATTTTTTTCCTTTCTTAGAAAACAGAACTCTAAAAACAATAATGCGAGAGAGATTTCGGTCAGAACCCATGATCTAGAAATAAAATACCACATAATTACAGAACTCTATAGGAAAGTAAAATTGAGCAGCACATTCATACTTAAAGGGACACTAAAGACAAAAACAATTTATGTCAGAGTGAAAGATCAATGTATGACAACGTCTAAAACGGCAATATTATCAACAGCAGTGCCCTACTTACCGAAAAATTAAGCTAAATGTATCACACGATGAGCGCCACGAGCGGAACATTTTGGAAATGATCCCGATGATGTGAGTTCAACTACAATTAATCGTAATCAAACACTAGCTGCAATAAAAAAAAGAACCTTCCGCGCATCAAGATACGTAATAAAATGCTGCTTGTTCGTTTCTGTTTGATTCATGGAAAAAAGAACCTCTTTGGCGTTGCCATGGAGAACGGCGCGCGTGGTTCTAAGGTCCCGTTTTCGCCGAACTGCGCTTCGCCCGGCGCCCTGCTTCGCTCACGCGGTCGCGTCTCAGTGGTAGTTTCGGTATCGCGTACCGCCGCGTATGTTTTGCACACTCGTGAAAGTCGCTCTGACGGAAAGTTCGACAACCGCATGCGTGTGATGTTGCCGGATGCCCGAATGGTGCACGCCGCCGCGCAGTAAAGGCGGGCAACGTTGGGCACGGCAACAGTGACGTGAGAAAGACCGCTTTCAGGCGGGTGATTTGAAGTGCGCTAACGCGATGCGGACCACTAAAACGTGATTTTCTTTTAAAATAACCATTTCCTTGGCACAAAAGTAGCACTACGAGGTTTCTGGACCGCTATTTCAACAATCAACGTCGACTTAATATTTGCCATTAGTGTCCCTTTAAAGGAGTACTGACACGATTTTGAGACATCGAAAAGGGGACATTTTTCGTTTCCTTGGTATGCAGTGTCAACGCTGTCCACACACCGGAGTCGGAGAAGACGTATAAAATATTTTAATTTGACTTTAAGTTTTCATCGCTGAGCATCTGCAAGCCAGCCCCAGTGCAATGGACATTATCCCGACGAGTCAAGACAGTTCCCCCGAGTTTGCGATTTCTGCGTCCTGCATGCAGCACAAATCGCAGAAATCACCCTCAGGGTCACTGGACAATTCACTCATCGTTGTTTGTGCACCACGAGCAGATGACGGATTTGCCGCTAGTACGTTGCGAGCTTCTGTATCCCCGTGACGTCACACTGCTATGAAACGTCACTGAGAAGCCGCCCCCTCGATATCAAAAGCGAAAGTGCCTTCAAGGTAGCGGTAATTAAAATATATACGATGCATTCCCAGGCACCACAATGCTCGTTTTAGGTTTGTCGGCACCCGTATTTTTTTTAGAGCAACAATCTCAAAATTTTTTAAATTCGTGTCAGTACTCCTTTAATATATGTCGGCGAGGACATACCGTGGCGACGTCTGCCGGAATCTCTCTGTGACGTATAAAACGGCATCACGTGATACCGAGTGCGCGGAGTTTTCGACGTCGCCAGTGTTCAGCCACGGTTTTTCTGGTTTTGTAAGCGTTCAATGCACTTGTATTAGCTGTGAAGCAATCAGTATGTTTGCCAGCAAAGGTTTTTCGTGAGCCAACGCGCTGTCATCGTCGCGTCGTGCACTCTCGACAGAGCGAGTGCGCGCGCAGCCATGGACACCGAACGTGAAGAGGCCACTCTTGTAAAAGGTGAGTTATATGCAATTTACCCAATAATCTGTAACTCGAAGCATCCTCGCATCTCGTGTACATTTGTTTACTGAGGCAAGCGCGACATCGCGCACCTATTTCTTGCTTTTGCGTGGAAGTTGCGCGGCCGAGAGGTACCATTTCGATCGGCGCGGTCTGCCGCACACAATTCACAGCAACGCCTTGCCCTAGTTTTCAGCGCGTAATCAAATGGACGAATGCAAACGATGCTTCAACATTGGTTATTACGTTCGCGAGATCTTTTGTAAAGGTAGCCATAAGTTATTTTGCCGCAATAAGAGTAATGTCCACAACGCTCGTGGTGAGTGCGGCTTACCCCTTTACCAGAACTGTTGCCGGATGATGATTTATAACATATATATATTTTAATAAGTGGAAGTTCAACCGCATATATTTTTGTCTCCTTTATCCACGCTTCCGCTTCGCGTGTGCATCTCCGCGAGGGGTACATTGACTGATGTGATATCATGCCAGCACGTGTGAATCGCTTGTTCGACTACTAATTACAATTACCGTATCTCGTTTTCAGTGACTCTGCCGGTCTCTGGCATCAACGAGTTCGTTGACCAGCAGTTCAGCACATCGCGGCTGCTAACGGAAGGAGAGGCAGTCTATGAGGCCGACCACGTCCGAATATGCAGCGTAAAAGAACTACATCGAGACAAACTTTACTCTCGCCACCCTTGTGCCGAGCGCCTTCCGGCGACGCTCGGTGTGTTTTGGACGGTCCAAGGGCCGGACAGGAAGGTTTTGCGACGGCACTGCTTCGGGAACCAGGCACCGTCTTTTCCAGCATGGCGTGAATAAACGCGTCGTAAATTCCTATGTGTACAGTCACGGAAAATCTCACGTAGTACTTACCGAACATTTTAGCTCCAACGCAGTACACAAAATCTTCGCGAAACTGCTTGCTACACCCGCGATAATGGATGCTGGGTTGCTTCCCCTTCTAAGCTTCATCAACCATGCATCTCGCTGCTTCTTGGTTTTGGGATATGCGTGGAAACTCACACCGGGCTCGGTCGAATACGTTCGGCACTGCGGCACAGAGCAATAGACCATGCTGAAGAAAAAACAAAGCTTCAACCTCGCGCATGAGATGCAGCGAGCAGCGTTGGCAAAGCTTTCGGCGGCAAAGGAGAGTCACGTGATGGCGTTTACCACGTCATAGCGACAGCAGCGCCGGTGTCTCCTGTGGTGGCCCTCGAGGCCAATAGCGGTCCGTCAAACCACATACAATTTCACCTTCTCTTTAGGAAGGAAGTAATATTAGCTGGCAGTGCCCCGCTCACCATCGCAGTTTCAATGCCCCAAACGAAGCATGGGAATATGGCTCCACCACCCCCAGAGGGAAACGTCTATGGCAGAGCATACAAGACGAACAGCTTAAGCTAATAACAGAACCACATGCAAACACACGCATAGGCACAAGCAACCAAAGAGACACAACACCGGATCTTACAATAACTAAGAATGCCCCCGGAGCTACATGGCACAACACATTCTGAATGATCTAGGCAGCAACCACAGAATACTTGAAACGCACCTAGCATTCACAAACGGCTAAAGTATAACGGCCATGCGCAACATAAGACGCCTAATTGATCGGGATAAATTCCGTGAGATCAGGAAAGCGATTATCCAACCTCCTAACAATATTCAGCATTGGTGCGAGAGTATAACGGACAGCGTAAAGAAAGCCACACAGGAAATAGAAACAGATATCCCAGCAGAGCGCATTATAACAGGTTAAAGGGACACTAAAGGCAAATGTTAAGTCGACGTTTATTGTTGAAATAGCGTTCCAGAAACCTCGTAGTGCTTGTTTCGTGCCAAGGAAATGCTTTTGAATGAAAATCACTTTTTAGTGGTCCGCACAGAGTTAGCGCATTTCAAATCGCGCGCCTGAAAAGGCCTTCTGACGTAGCATTCGCCTTGCCCAACGTTGTCCGCCTTTACTGCCCGGCAGCCGACGCTGTGTTTTCTGCTCTGAAGGGCACATTACACAATGTCACATGGACACAGCATTTTGTCGAACTTTTTGTTAGAGCGACTTTCATGAGCGTGCAAGGCAAACGCAGCAGTACGCGATAACGAAACTACCACTGAGACGCGACCGCGCGAGCGGAGCGCAGCCCTGCAAAAATGGAACTTTTGCCCAAACCGTGCCGTTCTCCATTGTAACCTCAAGTTCTTTTTTCATTGAATCAAAACAGAAACGCACAAGCAGCGTTTCATTACGTCTTGCAATGCTCGGGATGTTCTTTTTTTTATCATAAGCAGCTTGAATACTAGTGATAATTTGTACTCTGGACTCTTGACGTCATCAGTGATGGAAGCGACATCTTGCTTTTTGGAGCACATTCTAGAGCAAAAAAAAAAAATGCTAGTTTGGAGCAGCTATTGGCATTTTTGAAGCAGATAGTAAAATATTCCAAACGACTACTGGACTTTAAAGCATCATTTAAGCATCTCATAAGTATTACTACTTATTATAAAACATTATCGCTGCAAATTGCAACAAACAAATAATTAAGCAGATGGGTGGTCAATGAACACTAAGTAAGAGGAGCTATATACTTAAATTTTTGGGTACTTGTGGCAGAAATGATATAAAACCAATAAAGCTAGCTAAGTCCCAAATCATAAAAGAAACTACAATCGCGTACAGCAGTTTATAATCGGTAATAGAGCAAAGCAATATGTTATTTTCATATTTCACCAGAATAGCCTGCATATAAAACAAAAATAGAAACAAGAGACTAAGTGCGGATAGGTTGCAAATTAGCCTTGCCATTTCTTGTGGCAAAAATGAGGCCGGAGCTGACAAAGTGATAAATGTGATCAGTCACACACCACAAGCGTCCCACCAGCAGTTAGTAATCATTAAGATTTCGAACTAATCTCACATATATTTTACCAAAATAGTACGCCTGTCAGGTAAAAATATACAGCTAAATCGGATATAGGTATATCAAGGATGCCACTACTTGTGGCATTGCCGATATGCTAGTATGGAGCTAGTATAGAAACTCCATACTAGCATACTATACATACTATACTTGCGGACTTTTCTTGGCAATGAAGGAAAGACTACGGGGGCGCAGCTACTGCACATGTACTGCTCCGCGAAGTACGGTTTGGCACGCGTTTCGAATTTAGTTTCAGTTTGTGAGCCTTCCGTATCTCCTGTGACAGCTGTTCAATTATTCGAGCGGCCATGGTCGACTAACATTGCATAGTATTTGCTTCGTCTGCTTAGACAGCCATTTGTTAGTGAAATTCGTCACAAGCTCCTTTGGCAAGCCATTGGAAAAGCTAGAGCGTGACAAGCGCTCACCTGAAGACGAAGACACTATTTTGAGTGTGAGGTGCACGTAAAAGGTGCGACGTTTTCACACGTGCAAAAACATGAAATGACACTGCGTAAAGTAAAACAAATATAAACTTTATACCTGCTTGGTGCGTGCTGCGCTTCTTTTCAAACAGTGTTCCGTAGAAAATAGAGTAATGTTTTACAGCGAAAGCTGTTATGAGATCATTTCAACGGCCGTTTTTGGTGGCGTAGTTGTCCGCCGCCGCCGCCGGTGTCCGTAACCACTATCGCTCGAAATAAGAAAAAAAACGAAATAAGAAAAAATTTCCAGGATGGAACGGGGTTCGAACCTGGGCCCTCTGCGTGGGAGCCCAGTGTTGTACCTCAGAGCCATGCCGGTTTTTTTTTTTTTTTTTTTTTTTTTTTTTTTTTTTTCTTTCATGGTATTTATCACACTTAATATTACAGTGCACAATAATAGCACAAATAAAGCAAGCAAAGGTACAATCACATAGCGACAATATGCGCTCAAGCGTTACTAAGTGCACACTCGATGGCTAACACAACGTGCAGTAGAACGGTGAGAGTTCTTCACATCGTGTTATACTAGAAATGTGGTGAGGCCGAGCACCTCACCAAGAGGGGGTACCAGTCCGGTCTAAAGTCCAGGTCATCATAAATGTCCTTTAGCTGAATAGTCATGCGAATGAAGTGCATGCTTGAAGAAATGGTGGGTTCTGCGTTACGGTCCTGCATACGTGTCTTCCATAAGCTATGCATACCCATGAGGAAAAACATATCATATGGCACTTCATCAAGCGATGTTGGTATAAGATAACGTATGGTGTGAGAATTGACGACAAAACGTTTCTTCAGTGCTCTCTGAAGGACATCCCAGAACAGAATAGCGTCTTTGCAGCTAATAAAGCAATGTTCTATTGTTTCCGGCACATCACATAGACGGCAGTTAACAGAAGAGACAAAAATACCTTTTCTTTTCAACCATGTGCTTACCGGAAGTGTTTCAGAGTGGAGTTTATAGAAAAATGTATATTCCTCCTAATTCAGAGCCATGCCGGTGCTTGGAACTGCCGTGCAAAACGACGCTATACAGGCTTCATGTCCAGAAGGAACCACATTAACATATGTAATTTAGTGTGGTAGAAGAGTGAAATAGCAACCACGCACCACACAACGCGAATTCTGTAACCAGGCGTCACACAATGCGAATTGCGCAACGAGTGGGCTGTTGGATGCTTCCAACCCACTACAAGGGGCTCTGCAATAATTCTTCATCGTCATCAGGCACAACACCAACAAAGTGCGCATAATGCCTTAAATGTTTTTAGCGGGTACCACGGCTCTCTGTTGAATGATGAAAAATGGCATAGTGGCTGCTTCCCTACTTCACAGAAATTATGATTTATAGCGAAGTGGGTTCCTCGCAAGTGCACTTGCATTGGTTGCCAAGGAAGCCCATGAGCCCATCATCCATTTCCGCAGGGTCGCAATAAAGTTCTTCCCCCCTCTCTCTGTCTCTCTTTCTCACGTCAATGTATGTTATATTGCATGGTGGGAGAGCTAGATAGCGACCGGGCGTCACACAATGCGAATTACGTAACTGGTGAGCCGTTTAAAGCTTCCAACCCATTACAAAGGGCTGAGCCACAGTTCTTCATCGTCATCAGTCATCACGTAAACAAAGTGCACATAATGCCTTACATATGTATAGCTGGAACCTCGCTTCTGCGCACAATGACGAATAATGGCGTTGTAGGTGCTTCCCAATTTCACAAATATTGTGATTTATGGCGTAGTGGGTGCCTTGCTAGTGTACTTGTATTAGTAGCCCCAAGAGAGTTTACAACGGGCTCTAGAAATGCCGCTCTTCCAGCTTTCGCTGTGACTGTGCTGCGCTTTCCGCGCAGGCCTGGCATTTTTTTAATTCTCACGCAAACACGGACGCAACTGCAAGACTATATTCTTCAGTGGTAGCACACGCGTAGTTTAGCTCTGCAGCCTTCTCTTCATTGCCAGGAAAAGTTGTCCACGAGTATAGAACGATAGTAGACAGCTTGTTTTTTTTGTTTTTTTTTTCATTTAGGCTCGCTGGATGATCATGTGGTTAAAGTTCATTGTTTTCAGTTTACCAGCGCCATTTCGTAGCAGCTCCGGAGCAGTTACTAACAAAAATTAGTTTGGAGCAATTTGAGCAGCACTTCCATCACTGCGTCATCGGGCTCGCTCCAAAACGTCCCACTGGTGGTTCATATAGTGTCCTACATTCACCTTAATTTCTCAATTACTAGAGCACAACTATTGATAATGACGTTTTAGACGTTCTCATTGACATTTCACTCTGACATAAACTTTTATTTGCCTTTCGTGTCCCTTTAATACGAGGTCTGTTAGAAAAGTATCCGACTTTTGGCCGAAGAAAAAAACTGGATAACCTGGAGCGTTGGAAACCTAATCACCGTCAAAGCAGTCTCCTTCGGACTCCACACACTTCTACCAGCGGTGCTGCCATTAGAGTCTTTTAGCGAGTTACGGAAATACGGTACGCAAATACGGTAAGGCAGTACGGTACCGCTCCTCCTTTCCCGGTCGTTGAGCGGCCAAAGCACAACCAGCGGGAAAGGAGGAACGCTACCGTACTGCCTTACCGTATTTCCGTAACTTGCTAAAACTCTCTATTGTTGGAAGCACTCCGAGAAGGCCTCTTTCGGAATGGAGTTTAGCTCAGCTGTCGTTGCAGCCATAATGTCCTCTCTTGTCTGATATCGCGCTCCTTTCAATGGCCCCTTGATATTAGAAAACAGCCAGAGCTCGCCGGGGGCCATATCAGGAGAGTAAGGAGCCTTTTGAACTACAGGAGTCTTGATTTTTCGCCAAAAAAGTCTGAATCAAGTCCGAGGAATGTGCAGAAGCATTGTCGTGATGGATGCGCCAATTTGCTGTTCACCACAATTCCGGTCTCTTGCGCCGCACAGCATCACGTAGGCGACGGAAGACATCCCTGTAGTATTGCTTGGCGCTGTGGTGCGTATACTCGTGGTGTACCACATCGCGGGAGTTAAAGAAAGCAGTCAGCATCAGTTTGACGTTGCTGCGCACTTGGCGGGCCTTCATTGGTCTTGGTAACGTGGAATGCTTCCACTATGACTGGGATCTGGTTTCCGGGTCGTAACCGTACACCCAAGACTCGTCACCGTGATTATGTTGTTCATGAAATCGGGATCACTGTTTGTGGAATCCAGCATGTCCTGCGAGACTTCAACACGAAGTTGATTTTGCTCCACCGTGAGCAGCTTCGGCATGAATTTCGCCGAAACTGTTCATGGCCACATTTTCGGTCATAATGGCATGTGCAGAAAAAGTGCTGATGCCTACCTCTTCCGCAATTTCTCGGATAGTCACACGACGGTCGCGCGTCACCGCAGCGCTCACTTCGGCAACGACCTACAACGACCTGATCATTTCGGCATGTTGATGGCCGACCGGAGCGTGGCTCGCTGTCCACCGATGTGCGGCCGTCTTTAAACCAGTTGTACCACTCCTTAATCTGTGTGCTGCTCATAGCATCGTCACCGAAAGCCGTCTGAATCTTCCGAATGGTTTCCACTTGGGTGTCGCCCAGTTTCTGGCAAAATTTGATGCAGTAGCACTGCTTCAGTCGCTCCGTCATTTTCCTTGCAACAAAAAAACCGAAGAGAGGACTGCACACTACCTCACTCTAACGCTGCGTCCCAGCGACTGACGCTATCGGCAGACGGGACGAAATTCGCGCATGCGCACGATGGTTCAATGTGGGCTGTGCAAGCGCGCTTGTTTCATATCCATCAGGTGTTCGCACGAAAAAATAAGGTCGGATACTTTTCTAACAGACCTCGTACACCTACGGCGCACGAAAGAAGCGCTACATAGGGTGCCTCGATACGCGCGTCCCCGCTTAGGGTGCTGCTACCTTTTGTACCAGTGCCGCCATTGTAGTGCCTACATCGTCCTCGCCAAGCTGTTGTGTTCACGTGCGGGAAGTGCTGCTGCGTTCGCGCAGGTTCGACGTGGTATGCCTGGATGTTGCGTCCCTCAGTGAGCGAGCCCCATTTCGTAAGAGCGAAACTGGTATGCAGCGGGAGATAGAATGGCGGCCGCCGTAGCAGACGACCCAGATGTCTTCACTCTAAACGGAGGAGCGGTCATCGAGGCACTCTAGCGCTACAACACGAACGGCGGAGGCAAAGACAACAGAGCACTCCGGAAAACGATAGCACAGTTCAACTACTACATTGGAAGTCACCGCAGGCAGCTATGCTAGCAACGATTTGTAAGGATATAGGCAACTAGAGTGGCACTTCGCAAACATGGAAGCTGCTGTGATTTCCTTTAGACCCCACCAATACCAAAACTGAACACACACTATTCATTGCCTCACATGAGAACACGAAGGAAAACAGGAACTTATATGGCATATCTACATAACATCTAGATCACCCAATCCCCGCAACCACAACGTAAAGACTTTACAAAGTTACACCCCAAAATAGACCAAAACTCTGAGGCGACAGAGATTAGAGCGGTGCTCCACAAATAGAATGTAAAGTCAGCGCCGAGACCCGATGGAGTCACTAACCGAATGCTACGTAACCTGGATGATGACTCCATAGAATTGCTAACTGGATATATCAAGAAATGCTGGACAGAAGGGAAGGGGCAGTACACGACGCGTGGAAAGAGGCTAAGGATCCTTATACCCAGACTAGGCAAGCCCATTAACAAATCCAATCTATGGCCCATCTCATTACCGCCATGTGTAGCCAAGCCAATGGAGCATGCATTTCTAAATCAAGCTATCTTGAGGACGGTGAAAACTACCCAGACACGATAGGCTTCTGTTGTCACCTATCCATGCAAGACACCATGATACAGATTAAACACCAATAGATTGCCCCACAAGGTCCACACGAGGCATACTCACCCTGGATCTCAAGAAAGCATTTGACAATGTGGCACATGAAACAATTTTCAGCTGAATATCGAATTTAAACATGAGGGAGCAAGCTCACAATTACGTCAGGAACTTCCTCACAACAGGAAACAAGAATCAGCTTAGGAGGCCTAACATCTGATCTCCAAGAACTGGGCTGCAAGGCACACCACAGGTCTGCATGATATCACCAATGCTATTTAATCTCACCATGATTGGGCTCCTGAAGGAGCTAGACAAAATCCCAGGAATAAATCACTCTATAAACGCGGACATCACAACATGGGTCAGTGATGGCAGCAACGATTAGAAGACTCCAGGAAGCAATAGGAACACTAGAGCAATAGCTGGAAGGTACAGGACTGAAATGCTCACAGGAGAAATCTGAACTTCTTCTCTAAGGCCAGTAATCAGATTTAGACCACTTAAGTCACAGGAAGACAAGCAGCAATACAAGGAAATTAGTATGCGTACACAGGAAGGCACAACTATACCATTAGTCCCAAAAATACGTGTTCTCGGATTAGTCGAGGCTAGCGACACCAACAGTGAGGCCATACGCAGGCTAAATGCCAGTCATGAACTCATTCACAGGGTTACAAATAAGCACCAAGGTATGAAAGAAGCTGACGTAATTAGTCTAATACAGGCCTTCGTAATAAGTCGCATAACGTATGTAGCAGCATACCACAACTGACAAAAAGCAGAAATCAACAATATAAATGCGCTCATCCGGAAGGCCTACAAACAAGCGACAGGAATACCAGAGTATGCGAGCACAGACCTACCTCTTCAGCTAGGAATACATAATGAAGAGATAGCGGAAGCTCAGAGCATACTGCAGCTTGAGCGGCTCACTACAGCCAAAACAGGAAGAAAAATATTGACCAAATTAGGAATCCTGTACCAAGCCAGCGCCTCCACCAAGCACAACATGGGACCAAAGATGAAATACCCTATTCAATCAGAGCTAAGATAGTGGCCAACCCGATACCAAAAAACATGACCCCGATCACCAACGCAGACCGCAGGAGACAGAGCCAAAGCACTGCTCAAAGCACATGGCACAAACAGTAAATCTTTTCGTAGATGCTAGCTCATACCCTGAACACAAGGCCCATGCTGCGGTCATGATTGACACATCTGGCACGTATTAATGCTTGCACAGTCACAACAAACATGACAGAGGCTAAGGAGGTAGCCATAGCCATGGCTATCACCTCAACCAAAACACAAATTCATACTGAGTGACTCACATGTAGCTTTTCGAAATATCAAGCAACGACGGATTTTACAACCGGCCCTCACAATCCTCATTAATAGCCAACAACCAAAGTAGATGAACCAAAACACCTAATATGGTCCCCGGTGCATACAGACTGATACCTCTAATCCGAACGAGATGGCCCACGAGTTGTCGCGAGAATTAACCCAACGCGCAACCCACGGTGAATGTCCCTGGCGCCGCCGTCCTATTCAAGGATAGATTTACATGCTATACAGAATACACACAATACAGAGAGGCAAGGCGGATCTTCCCCACACCCCACTGAGTCTAGAAAGGAAACAAGCGGCTGAATACTGAGAGTTACAAACTGTCAGTATTGTCCTGTACACCTCCACAGGAGCTACCCACACCTATACCCAGTCAACAAATGCAAACTATGCAAAACAAAAAGCACTTCGTATAAACATACTGGGAATGTCCCAACCTACCAAGTACTCCTGAGGCCCTCCAGGAGCGGTGGCAGCTAGCGCTGCTCAGCTCGGAGGTCGAAGACCAAAAATGGGCGATCCAGCATGCCAGGGAGGCTAATGGGAGACGAGGTCTCCTGGCCTCTACCTGTGCGGTCTAACCCGGACCACAAACATGCGGGATCTAGTAATAGTTTATTCACTCAGTACCCCTTTAATGGATTTTTCACAACCAAGTACAGAGACTGCGACAATACATCAAGGCAGTAAAAAAAGGAGTTGAGTGTAGGTTCATGACTGTGACGGTGACCGAGAAAAAGGATGAGGATTGTCAATGAGTTTAATACAGAAAAACGAAAAATTCACCAACAGTCACATGGTCTTGAAAGCTTCCAA